>NC_051220.1:8517500-8817500 GCF_015220715.1 Pygocentrus nattereri | reverse complement strand
AGACCCTGGGTCTTGGAGGGATTATATCTCCAAGTTGGCCTGGGAGCGGCTTGGGCCTGGGAATGAGCTGGAGGAAGTTTCGGGGGACAGGGTCATCTGGGATTCGCTGCTCTCTCAACTGCTACCGTGACCCTATCTGGACTAGCGGTCAATGATGATTTCCGTTGCTGTCCTTTACATTGTTTGAAAACTTCATGAGGAAGGAACCAACAGCAATGCTTCAAAATGGCTCAGGAATAAAATCTTTTTATTAATTTCTATTGAAATGTTCATTTTGTTTTGTCTTTCTTCAGAAAAACAACCTTTTTGTAGAGACTGTCCCAGTCCCATTTCTTATTTCTACCTTATTTTCGAGTGTCACCTTGCCCCTTGAAACTGAACTACAATGGGTAGTGGTTGAAAAACGTCCCTATGAAAACCCTCAATAAAAAAGAACATTACTTCCTTAACAGGTTACTAGTGCTGCTCAGTAGGCAACCCTACCAGTCTGCAGTGATGGCTAAGGAGGGTAAAGTTCAGCTCCTTACTGCTGGGCTTTAGTTACATTTAGCCCTTTCTCTTCGCCCTAGCCTTTTATCTTAACAAGAATCATGACACCCTACCCCTAGACGTGAACACGCAAAATGAAGGGGTAGGGCTAAGTGGTAGGGGTGAGGGGTGAAATAGGATTGGGCCTTAGTCATTTATATGCAGCACTGATTTTGTTATGGTGTGTTCTTTCTCTGAATTTCTCTGTTTAACTGAAAATCAGTGGGAAATATTTCTGATGTCCTGTGTTAAGTCTATAAAATTTAGTCTGAATTATACTTTATTGTGATATTTTAATCTCTCTCTAGACTCTGAACGGTGGGCTGAACGTGATTCAGCTGGAGACCGCTGTAGGAGCGGCCATCAAATGTTTCGACAACGCTCTGGGCATCAACGTCCCCCGCAGCCGCTTCCTGCCCGTCAAAACCACCTCGGACCTCCTGCTGGTCATGTCCAACCTCTACAGCCTGGAGGCGGGCTCTCTCACCATGAGCGAGAAGAGGGAGTTCCCCACCACACCTCACGTCAAGCTGGGTAGCTCCTTCACCAAGGTAACATCCACTATTTTGTTATGGCCTTAAATCACTTGACAGTATGTCACAGTATGCATATGTTATGTATGAAATTTTGAATATATACACTTATTGTGTATCTTGAGTTTTTTTTAAGTATCGTGACATTGTATTTTTGCCATATCGCCCACCTGTTTTTAGCTATGCTATGTATTTTAGCCCTTGTTTTTAGATTACAGTGTGTCTTACAGTGTTGTTAACAGCATAAGTCACATGTTTTGAGGCAAGTGTGTGCTGATTTAGGCATGCAGTTAGCGCCATGCTAATTAAAAAAATGTATGTTCCCATTCCTTGTTAGCCACATTAGCCTCATAGCTCCAGTATAAAACTAAAGAGGCAAATCTCTTAATTAATCAAGTAAATTTAGGGAACTGTGATTGATTTTTTTTGCCAGATTATTACTTTCAGTTGAAGCCATTAATACTGCTATGGTACATCAGGAGGGGTGATTATAGCATTGAAATTCTGCACATTTTGAAAGGGGTACAACATGCAATACAACATTTTTTCCCCCAGCGAGAACTTCCTTCACTGATTTAAATTGCAGAGACAGTTTATATCGTGTATGTATAATGCATAATACAATATATAATGTTTCTGTAATATGTAGAATATTTTATATTACTTTGTAGTTTGTAGTATTTTTATAATATACAAACAGTATGCATTTAGAGTTTTCCTTGAGGTTGTCAGAATCTGATTTTTTTTATAGGCTATTGGATGAGGTAATATACATACACTATAGAGACTCAAGTAATTTAACACAGCTCATCACTGAATTCAGGTGTTTCATTAAGTTTCATTGCCACAGTTGTATAAAATGAAGCACCTAGCCATACAGGCGGCCTTTACAAACATTTATGAAAGAATGTGTTGTTCTAAAGAGCTCACTGAATTCAAGCTGAATTTGTACAGTAATAGGAAGCCACTGTTGCAACAGGTCAGTTGCGAAATTTCTTTCCTCCTAGCTCAACTGTGGCATTATCGAAAGGTGGAAGCATTTAGGAACCAGTCACTTAGCCACGAAGTCTCAGACCATGTAAAGTTACAGAGCAGGTCACCGAGTGCCAAGGAGCATAGTGCAGAAAAGTCTTCAACGCTCTGCTGACTTAATAACTGAGTTCAAACCTCTGGCAATAACATCAGCATAAAAACTGCACTGGGAGCTTCATGGCAGGGTTTCCATGGCTGAGCAGCAGCATGCAAGCCTTACATCACCAAGCACAATGCCATTGTGGATGGAGTGGGATAAAGCACCGCCACTAGACTCGTTTTGTGGAGTGACAAATCATGCTTCTCTCTCTGGCAGCCTGATGAATGAGTCCGGGTTTGGCGAATGCCAGGAGAACGTTACCTGCCTGACTGCATTGTACCATCTGTAAAGTTTGGTGAAGGACGGATAATGTTATGGGGTTATTTTCAGGGGTTGGCCTAGAACCCTTAGTTCCAGTGAAAGGAACTCTTAATGCTTCAGCAAACTAAGATATTTTGGACTACTGTACGCTTCCCAGCATACGAAGCAAGAATCATAAAGTCCTGGCTGGGTGAGTTTGGTGTAGAAGAACATGACTGGCCATCACAGAGCCCTGACCCCAACCCCATCAAACACCTTTGGGATAAAGTAGAGCAGAGATTGTGAGCCAGACCCTCTCGTCTAACATCAGTGTCTGACCTCACAAATGCTCTTCTGGATGAATGGGCAAGAGTTCGCATTGAAGCTCTCCAGAATCTTGTACAAAGCTTCCCAGAAGAGTGAAAACTGTTATAGCTGCAAAGGGGGAACAACTCCATATTAATGTCTGTGGATTAAGAATGGGATGTCATAGAAGCCCTTGTAGTTGTAATGTGTGTGTGTGTGTGTGTGTGTGTGTGTGTGTGTGTGTGTGTGTGTGTCTAAATAAGGTAAGATCACAATAGTGTAGCTAAAAATCTATTTACCATCAGCTTTGTCCACTGATTGGCTGATTGACTGAGTTCTTTATTAATCTCAGAGAAGAAAATGAGCATTAAAACAAGCAACAAACACAAATTGAATACATTGGCATCAAGGCAGCATTCGTCCACTACGCTTAACTTCTGATTTATGCAGTGAAAAGTTTGAGAGTGCAGTAGCTGCTGCGGCTCTGCATGGCGTCCTCTCTGCTGTTGGAGTTGGAGCAGACAGCTGTATGTAGGGCAGCCTCATTACTGCAGCAATATGCTGCCCTTCAGCTCTACAGGGACTCGGCTGGTGGAGCTGCAGGTCAACAGAGGAGCGCAGCACACATCCACCCTGAACATTCTGCTGTAGTCTTTTACCTGCACTGATGGAAAAAGTGCATAGAAACTTTCAGCAGACCAGAAGACCCTGCATCAAACTCCCTCTGTCTCTTCACTGGATCAAACCTTTTCAAGACTAAGGTGGGAATTGACTCTTATTGGGCCACCTCAGACTGTAACTTTGTCCATGTCTACTTTTAAAGGATTGATAATCCTGTGATTAGGCCTTTTGGGAGCGTAAAGTGTTAAACGTTGTGATCTGTGGATGATTTAAAGTTGTCACATCACCAGAGTTTAGCTCCAGCCTGCATTTGTATGCAACATGGGGCATTTCGGGGCACTTCAGAAGCATTTTATTGGCTGGTGCAGGTGTGGCAGTTTGTGGTTGTGCAGAAAAGTAGATCACGGAGGGGACCACTGTTTTACATGATTCGGACTATGAGCAGGTGATATGGCAAAAATATAAAATCACGGTGTTGAAAGATATTTTCCCAGTACACGATATGCATCACCCTTTTTGAGGCGTGTGCCACATTTAAAAAAGTATTAGCAAAAATGATGAGTACAATTACTTTTATTCAAGGTTTCACACACAGCTCTGCGCTTAATACAGTTAAATACTTAAGCTTAAATACATCTTTATAATAAATGAATACATTTCTAATGAAACTCAGAAAAGAGTACTTTGATGGAATTTATCATAATAATGATGGCCATCATCACAGCAAGAAGGTCCTTGGTTTAATTCCCCAGCTGGGCAATAAGAGTTCTATTTGTATGGAGTTATCCTGTGTAACCCTGTGCCTGTGTAGTATAACAGCAGCAGTTCTGCAAATGGAAATGATTAGTTGAGAGAGGTCAGCGGAGAATGGCCAGACTGGTTAGTTCTGGCAGAAAGGCTATGGTAACTCAGATGATCTCTCTATACAGTTGTGCTGAGCATCTCAGAATGCACAACACATCAAACCTTGAGGTGGATGGGCTACAACAGCAGAAGACAACGTCAGGTTTCACTTCTGTCAGCCAAGAAAAGAAAGCTGAGGCTGCAGTGGGCTTAGGCTCACCAAAACTGCACAGCTAAAAACAGGTCTGATGAATCTCGATTTCTGCTGAGTACATGCATCCAGCCTGCCTTGTGTCCAACAGTCCAGGCTAGTGGAGGTGGTGTAATGGTGTGGGGAATGATTTCTTGGCATAATTTGGACCTGTTAATACCAATCAATCATCGTTTGAATGCAACAGCCAATTTGAGTATCATTGCAGAGCACGTGCATCCCTTCATGGCCACAACTTACCATTTTCTAATGGCTACTTCCAGCATGATAAAGCACCATGTCACAAAGCAAAAGTCATCTCAAATTGGTTCTTTGTGACAGCGTTCATTCGGTGGTCTTCCCAGTCACTGGACCTGAATCCAATAGAGCACCTTTTGGATGTGGTAGAACAGGAGATTCACAGCATCAAAAATCTGCAGGAATTGCCAGAATTTCAAAACAGTGTTCTGTTTTCTCGTGGAATCTCGTGGAATCCAAGCCACAAAGAATTGACACTGTTTTGAAAGCAAAGGAAGGCCCTTCCCAGCATTAATACTGAGTTCCTGATAAAGTGCTTTGTGAGTGTATGAGAGAGAATTGTAAATGTTAACATGCGAATACAATTTTACATTAAAATTTGACATTTTCATTCAGAGTTTTGCTATGCGTCCATAGCTTATGAGTCACCAAACATTTCTTAGAAATTAGGCAGTGAAATAGTATCATTTTACATGTGGACTGTCTGTTTGACATCTGCAGGTTCAGGAGTATCTGATCCGCTTTGAGAGCATCCCAGACATGCTAGAGCTGGACCACCTGACTGTGTCTGGAGACGTCACATTTGGGAAGAATGTCTCACTCAAGGTAAACCAGAGAACCACTGAGGAAGTAGATTCTGATGCTAAGTCAGTGTATCAAACTAAACCCCTGCCAAGTTTAAAATGTTTGGTGAAAAAAATCTAACTCTAATCTTTTTATCTGTCCAGTTAGCAAGATGCTAATTGATAAGGTATAGGGTTACATTACTTGTCAGCTACATTAGCCTTATAGATCAAGTGCAAAACCAGAAGCAAGGAACACAAGGGAACTTCTAGAAAGCCATAAGCATGAAGCCGTGAAGTCATCCTGACATTTGACCCTCTGTTCTGCCCAGGGAACGGTCATCATCATAGCCAATCATGGGGACCGGATCGACATTCCAGCCGGCTCCATGCTGGAGAACAAGATTGTCTCCGGAAACCTGCGCATCCTAGACCACTGATGTCATGTGCCCGGGGCACAAGATCACATGACTCCTCCTCACCTGTCCCTCCACCTCATGACAGTCAGAGAGACAGATAGACAGAGTCACACACACAACCTCTCACAATTCCAAACTTATTTTTGTAATACTTTGAAGTCTTTTAATGTGTATTTTTTCAAACATTCCATTTTCTGGGTCAGTATCGAAATGGTGGGAAATCACTGTGTGCATAATATAGCACAAAGTCATATCGTCATCTGTTGTTTTTTCTACTGAGAGAAGTTCAGTATTTTCCCTTGAAGTGCTCGGATAGCGACGTCCCAAACGGTGCCGACTTTGGCCTGTTTCACACTTGAGTGGTGTTAAAATGTGAAGAGAGAAGCAATAAGCTTTCTACGCTAAGAGTTCCAGCTCTGAGTTCCAGACGTCACCGTGTAATCTGGAACCATCTGTGGAGCAAAATAAAGTGCAATACCGAACAAAAACCAGGTTGTGTGTTTTTTCACTGTCCATATCACAGCCTAACCAGTAATCAGAGAGCGAGAGCGAGAGATAATACATGGGAAAAGGGACCAAAGCCAAAAAAAAAAAAAACAGGTTAGAGTTACAAAAACTTAAAGCCTAGGTGTTCCAAAGCCTAGACAGCAGTTTTCGGCCACTACATCATAGAAGGCCGTTCCAAGGTGAAGGACCCTAACCCTAGAAATGCAGCCTACGTTCAGTGATTTAGAGGAAGCAACAAATGTATTGTTCCAGGTCTTCAGTTACCCACAGTTCTCTCCTCACGAACGACGCGAAGGAAAAAAAAAACATGAATATTGCGGAAAACGAAGCCGTTGAAGCAGAGCTTGTTTTGCGATGTAAGATGTTCATGTCATTGAATTCGTCTTCGTTATGGTATGAAGTGTAAAATGGTTGATTAATTAAAACATTCATTCATATGAAATATTTTAATAAGAAGTATTTGTGTATATGTAGTTTATTGTATATATAGTTTATACAAACATCATCTCCATTTCCATCCATGAAGAAATGAAAAAGTAACAAACTCAGTGCAACAGGCTCCATTTTCTCTCACCAGTTCCTCACAAGTTTCACGCCACTCTGGTGATGTCATCACACGGCCTCCTTAGGACTGTTCCATTTGTGTGACCAATAGGCTACTACGGAGGAATCTTCATAGTCCTACCGATGACCTGCCCTACCTCAGCTGCAGCATTTTCCCATCACTGCTCTGTTTATAAGCACTCGACTCAAGCTCTCCAAGAACTCCCTGAGGCAGCAGGTGGACATAAAGCTGTAATGTGAAAGTAGCCAGGCATTAAAATTCTGACTTTATCACCTAAATACAGCTCAGCACGGGAGAACCAACAACAGGCCACAGAAACGCAGCAAACACAGATGGTTGTGCAGCTCTCCGCCTGCAGAAACTATAAAACACTCAGAATTTCAGATGTTTTGAAAGCCTATGAGAATTCCAGAGCCCTTAAAGAACTCCAGAAGTCTTAAAGAATTCCAAAACCTTCTAATACCAGAAGTCTTAGAAGTCTAGAAGCCTCTGAGAATTCCAGAACCCTCAGGCCAAGGTTGAAAAAGGAGAACAAAAGGGAGCAGCTTATAGACAGATTTTTTCCCCTCGCTGCTGTTTATACGCACTCAGCCCGCACTGTCCTAGAACTCCCTGAGGCAGCAGGTGACCATAAAGATGTAATTTGAAAGTAGCCTGGCAATAAAATCCTGAATTTACAACCTGATTGCAGCTCAGTACAGCAAAACTGCCAAGACCAGGCTATGGAAACACAGCAGATCCAGAGAGTTATACAGCTCTCAGCCTGAAGAAACTGTAGAACATGCTCCAAGAATTACGGAATCCTGAGAATTTTAGATACTGCAGGTAATTTCAGAAGACAAAGAATTTCAGAACCCTCCAAGAATTTCAGTAGTCTCAGAAAATCAGAGACGTCTTCAAGAATTCCAGAACCCTACAAGAATTTCAGGAGTCTCTGAAAATTCCAGAACCCTACAAGAATTCCAAAACCTTCTGATACTTACGACTCTTTGAGAATTCCACAACCCTACAAGACTTCTGGTTTAAACTGGGACCTATCCCATCAGAGAGACAGGGTCTAAACCAGATCACTGAGGTGCAATAAGTTAACTGACCTGAACAGACCACGCAAAAACCGTTTGATATTCCATATAAATTAATTGGCTCAGAAAATCTTTACATTACCACTTACCCCTACCACTTATGCCCCTTAATTTTGGGTGTTCATGTCTAGGGGTAGAGTGTCCTGATTCTTGTGTGGTTGAGGTTTTTCAGAGACGCTCCAGAGGAAACAAAGAAAAAACATGGCTGCACAAGAGACCAAAGAAGCCCACACGTGATTATTTCCTCTGTCAAAAAGTTCAAATAACCACTGTATTATCTTGGTTTAATATCGTTTCAATGTATTATGGTCCTTTTCTTCATAACAAGTATAAAAATTGCTGGTAGTGCTGATGTCTTTGTCGCTAGCTTGTTCCCCATTCCACCTTAAATGGTTACATTCTGGCACCTCAGACGTCAGAGCTGCTGCATCATTTCAGGTGGAATGGGAAAACCTGAACAAAGCTGGCGAATATCTTTCAGCTTCATATCACTGAAGAATTAGGGGTGGTAGTTAATAAATAATTGCCCCCTCTTTGAAGGCACATGACGTCCTAAATGTAAGTAAAGCCCAGCGGTGAGGAGCTGAGCTTTACCCTCCTCCGCTGTCACTGCAGACGGGCACGGTCGCCTACGGAGCAGCGCTAGTAGCTGTTAATGAAGTGATGCTCTTTTTATTTGAGGGTCCCATTTTGTAGAGAGGATTTCAACCATTACGTCCTGTAACTCAGTTCCAAGGGGCAAGGGGGCACTCGAAAACAAGGGATAGGGGTAAAAATAAGAAATGGGATAGGGCCATTGTGAGGAATGTTTCGTGTTGGACCTCTCTCTCTGTGTAATGAGGAGGCTCTCATTAGCCCAGTCCTCTCTCACTTCCTCCAGCACGGATCAGTGCTGATCTGATAGCCCCCCCCCCCCCCTCTCTCTCTCTCTCTCTCTCTCTCTCTCTCCTCAGGGCTGTAATCACAACACTTTTATTTTAGAAGAAGAAAAATGAGATATTCACTCGTCTTCTGCACTTTTTTCTGGTTAAAAAGAATTCTTAGTAAACAGACCCCCTCCCCCCAACACCAAATATAGCTAACTAGCTGAGACATTTGATTTCATATCTGATGTAGCTAATGTAGCTAACACGTAATGAAAAGCTTACGACCAGTTTGCATGGTGCTAACTGCCTTTCTAGTTCATTAGTGGAGCTCAGTAAATTAGAATTTTTACTTGAGGCTCCAGAATGACTGTTTTTAGCTATGCTACATACTTTTGTCCATCACGCATGATTTCTAGCAAGCAAGCAAAATTTATTTATATAGCGCTTTTTACAACAGGTGTTGTCACAAAGCAGCTTTACAGAACAATCAGTATTACAGAGAGAAGAGAAAAGAAGAAAGAAAATCCGGGTCCGAGCCCCCATGAGCAAGCCAGCGGCGACGGTGGCAAGGAAAAACTCCCTAAAAGAGGAAGAAACCTTGAGAGGAACCAAGACTCAGAAGGGGAACCCATCCTCCTATGGTCGACACCGGACAGCAAACATTATTAGTATGAAGTATTATAGTAAAGTGGGAAAAGAAAGAGAGAGATCTGAGGGTGAGGACTGCACAGCGCTGTACAGCAAGAAGCTCAGTGGTGGTCAAACCGGTCCAGAAGGCTGGTGAGCAGCGGCACCAATCAAGGCAGTAGAGGCAACAGCATCAGGCGCACAGGATGGGCAGCTGATCAGCTCGGCAGAGAAAGGAGAAGAAAAAACAGAGTTAGTACTGTAAAGAGTGGCTGACCACAGATTACAGTAAAACAGAGCAGTGTAGACTCCAGCAGGTCTAGACCTGACAGGGAAGACTAGTCACCAAATGCTTGACTGTACAAATAAGTTTTTAGCCTAGACTTAAAGATTGGGGCTGTGTCTGATTCCCGAACATTGGCAGGAAGATTATTCCAGAGCTGGGGGGCTTTGTATGAGAAAGCTCTCCCCCCTGATGTAGCTTTATTTATTCTAGGTACCAGTAGTAAGCCAGCACCTTGTGATCTAAGTAGGCGTGATGGTTCATAGTAGGAGAGGAGCTCACTCAGGTACTGAGGGGCGAGCCCGTTTAGAGCTTTATAAGTCAGTAATAGAATTTTATAATCAATGCGAAATTTAACTGGTAACCAGTGCAGGGCTGATAAAACTGGACTAATATGGTCAAACTTCCTAGTTCTTGTGAGGACTCTGGCTGCAGCGTTCTGGACTAGCTGAAGCTTGTTAAGGCTTTTGCTGTGACATCCAGACAGCAGGGCATTACAATAATCTAGCCTTGAAGTGATAAATGCATGAACTAGCTTTTCTGCATCCTGTAGAGATAATGAATTTCTTAATTTAGCGATATTGCAGAGATGCAGGAAAGCTGTTCTAGTGATATTAGATATATGTGTGTCGAAAGAGAGATCAGCGTCTATCATGACACCAAGATTTTTAACAGATAGGCTTGATGAAACTGAGAGATTGTTAAGTTTTAGTGTTGAGTTAGACAGTCTGTGTCTGGCTAATTTTGGACCAAGAAGCAGGACCTCTGTTTTATCTGAGTTAAGTAACAGAAAATTATTTGACATCCAATCTTTTATGTCTTTTATACAGTCCTCAATCTTGGCAAGTTTAATTTTATCATCCGGTTTACTTGATATATATAACTGGGTGTCATCTGCATAACAGTGGAAATTTATGCCGTGTTTACTGATAATGGTGCCTAGTGGTAGCATATATATTGTAAATAATATAGGTCCTAAAACAGAACCTTGTGGAACACCATAAATTACTTTTGCACGAACAGATGATTCACCCTTTACATTAACAAACTGATATCGATCGGTGAGGTAGGACCTGAACCAGGAAAGAGCTGTTCCTGTTACCCCTACAAGGTTTTCTAGTCTATCTAGTAGGATAGCGTGGTCTATTGTGTCGAATGCTGCACTAAGGTCAAGGAGGACTAACAACGACACATTTCCTTGGTCCGTGAATAATAGAAGATCATTTATAATTTTTACTAATGCTGTTTCTGTACTATGATGTGGCCTAAAACCAGACTGAAATTTTTTGTGTAGATTATTCCTATGCAAATAAGGGCTTAATTGTTTTGCTACCACTTTTTCCAGGATCTTAGATATGAAGGGGAGATTTGAGATGGGTCTATAATTTGATAGTTCACAGGGATCGAGGTTAGCTTTCTTAATCAGCGGTCTAATTACTGCAAGTTTAAAAGTTTTTGGGATATATCCGAGGCTAAGAGAGGAGTTTATTATTGACAGAATAGGCTTAGTTATTTCTGGTAAGATTTCCTTGAGTAGACCTGTAGGGATCGGGTCCAGAATACAGGTCGATGGTTTTGCAGAAGAGACTATTTTGACTAGTTCATTTTCTTGGAGTAATGTAAACGATTCCAGCCTATCTGGAGTGACTCTAATATTCTCAGGGTCTAGACTGGCATTATAAGCCACCAGGTTTGTGGAGTTTAACTGTGTGTTCAGAATTGTCTGTCTAATTTTTTCAATTTTATCACTAAAGAAATTCAGAAAATCATTGCTGCTATAGGCTGATGGCATCTGGGGTTCAGTGACTCTTTTGTTCTCTGTCAGTTTAGAAATTGTGCTAAATAGTAATCTGGGATTGTTATTTCTAGCATAGCTAAAAACAGTAAGGCAGCTGGACAGGGCTCCTCATCTAAAGAAGCAAATTATGGACACCGAACACGTCTTGGCTGATCAACTGTATGTGAGTTTAGAGGAAAACTGCCTGTTTTGTTTCACTGGTTTTCCACCAAACTGTCTTTGTTGGATATAATTAAAAGTACAGAAGGAGCTCAGATGAGGAGCCCAGTTCCATACTATCATGCACCTGATAAAACTAATCAAGCAATTTTTCCATGAGGGAGCCAAACAGATTGTCTATATTGAGTTAAATCCCTGAAGATGGCTAGTAATTGAGAGATCCCAGAATTTTCTGCTTATTGAGTTGACAGGAACCAGATGTCTGAAAAGCTTAGTGCATCTAAATGCTTCCACATGAAAGGTCTTGCATGAATTTGGTTATGAATGTGCTTCCCGATGTCTGCGACATTGTTTTATGATACAACCCCATTTCCAAAAAAGTTGGGACGCTGTGGAGAACGTGAATAAAAATAGAATGCAATGATACGCAAATCACGTAAACCGTAATACTACAAAGACAAAAAATCAAATGTTGAAACTGAGAAATGTTGTTGCTTTTTGAAAAATATATGCCCATTTTGAATGAAATACATTCCAAAGAAATTGGGACAGGGGCATGTTTACCCCTGTGTTTCATCACCTCTTTTAAAAGCACTCTGTAAGCATCTGGGAACTGAGGAGACGCTGCTGTAGTTTTCAAAGTGAAATGTTTTCCTGTTCTTGTTTGATATAGAATTTCAGCTGCTCAACAGTTCAGGGTCTCCTTTGTCATATTTTTCATTTCATAACCCTCCAAATATTATCAGTGGTGAGAGGTCTGGCTAGTCTAACGCCCAGACTCTTTTAACACAGTGCAACGCTGTTGTAATACATGCAGAATGTGGTTTGGCGTTGTTTCGCTGAAATAATCAAGGCCTTCCACAAAAAACAAGTCGTCTGGATGGCAGCATATCTTGCCAAAATATGTCTCTATCGTTCAGCCTTAATGGTGCCTTCACAGATGTGCATGTCACCCATACCATGTGCACTAAGGCACCCCTATAGCATCATGAATACTAGCTTGTGAACTGTGCGCTGATAATAAGTTGAGTGGTCTTTAGCCTGGAGGACACAGTGTCCATGATTTCCAAAAAGAATTTCATATGTTGATTCGTCAGACACTTAGGACACTTTTCCACTTCGCCTCAATCCATTTTAAATGAGCTCGGGCCCAGAGAAGGTGGCAGCATTTCTGGATCTTGTTTATATACGGTTTCTTCTCTGCGTTTTAGAGTTTTAACTTGCATTTGTGGATGCAGTGATTAACTTTTTTCATAGACAGTGTTTTTTTCAGAAGTGTTCCTGAGCCCATGCAATGATTTCTGTTACAGAATCATGTCTGTTTTTAATTCAGTGCCATCTGAGGGCCCAAAGATCACAGCCAGCAAATACAGTTTTTTGGCCTTGTTTCTTGCATACAGAGATTTCTCCAGATTCTCTGAATCTTTTAATGTTATTATGTACCATAGATACAGAGTGGTGAACCCCTCCTCATCTTTTCATCCTCCTCATCGTCTGGAATGTATACCCAGTCATGTTAATGACCTGTTGTCAATCAGCCTTTCTCCAGCCTTTTGTTGCCCCATCACAACAGTTTTTTGGAATGTGTGGTTGGCATCGAATTCAAAATGGGCATATATTTAAAAAAATGAAATAAAAAATCGGAATTTCCACATTTCATTAGTTGTACTAATTTCAATTAAACATAGGGCTCAAATGATCAGCACATCATTGCATTTTGTTTTTATTTACATTTTAGCATCCCAAGTTTTTGGAAATGTGGTTGTTTTGAGAAGGCTTTGACCTGAAACAGTTTTTAAAGATTTTAAAGTTTTTAAGAGTTGATTAATGGTGGAAGGATACATGCAGGGCATTGTGAGGTATAAATGCCCCCAAATAAAACTTTTTTTTTTAATAATCACTATTTTACCATCACCAACTTTCCATATAAAAACTCAGAAGACACGTGTAGGTAATATAGTAAGTAAAGTGGCTATATATGTGTTGTTGTCATGGTGACCCCTGGTTTCTATCACCACCGCTGTAAAGAAATCTGAACCAGTTCACACCAAATCATTCTGAACCACTCTGAATGATTCTGTTTACATCTCAACCACTGAGTTGTGCAGAAGTTTTGAAAAATGGGTGGAATGCCTCACTAAAAAAAACTGCTCCAAAGAGGAGGCCTGAGCTGCCCTGTACCGAGTCCAGCACACTTATTTGAGATGCTTAATTCACGAAGGTCCTGCTTAGTTTTTGGCTGCTGTTCATACTGAAATCTTTGGAAGGTGTTGCACAGTGCCAACTGGCAAAGAGGCCCATTCCTGCTGAGACTCAGCTTACAGGACAGACAGTCCAGCCAGGGAAAAGAAGAGAAAGGACTCAGACATGTACAGATATACACTGTTAAAAAAAAGATGCTTCTCCAAGTGTTTATATAGTGAAGTAAATGGTTCTGTCAGAACCATGAGTTCTATATAGAACCATATCCTGCTTAAATGGCTCTTTGTATGGAGAATGTGTTGTTTACATTTCTATACACCTGCCCACAGGACGCTGCTGGCTGGATATTTTTGGTTGGTGGACTATTCTCAGTCCAGCAGGGACACTGAGGTGTTTAAAACACTCCAGCAGCACTGCTGTGTCTGGTCCACTCAGACCAGCACAACACACACTAACACACCACCAGTAACTGGAGCTGATAAAATGGACAATGAGCGTAGACACAAGGAGGTGGTCATGATGTTATGCCTGATTGCTGTATAGAGTTATACAGAACTCATGGTTCCAAATAGCACCTAAAAGTGTTCTGTGAGTGTTATGATTTCAAGCTTGTAACAATAGCAGAACCCTTTCTGGTGCTCTATAGAACCACACCCCTAGTGGCGGTTCTGGGAAAATTGTACATTTCAGCAGGGTAGCACTGTTACAGTGCAAGTGGGTTCGAGAGGTTGGACAATTCATCACCAATAGCCGCTCAACTCTCCAATGAAAGTCAAAGCTGGATAGAACAGACGTTCTCGCAATGACTCTGCTTGAAGGTGCAAAAACACTTCATTCCTCTGTTCAAGCCGATTCATACCTGTAAAGCTCGCCCTGAAGGCCTGTTTTAAACGGCCTTCACATTTCAGTCATATTTCAATAGTGGTTTATGTTCCATTTACCACAGCACTATTTATAAATACAAACTGCCTCTGTGTGAGTTTATTTCTCAGAAAGGCTCTGCAAGCTGAATCAGTTTGATTGTGTGGAGAGCAGGTTTAGTATTTCCTCTCAATTCAGGCCTTTCTGCAGTAAAGAAGCCACACCCACCAAAACCTTTCAGATTAAACCAACTTCAGAAACGGTCAGCAGAGTGTTGGATAGGGATGAACTGCAGGTTTGAATAGCTAAACCTGCTGAAATAAAGCCTAAACCTGCTGAAATAAAACCTAAACCCACTGAACAAGCCTAAACCTACTGAAATAAAGCCTAAACCTGCTGAAATAAAACCTAAAACCACTGAACAAGCCTAAACCTACTGAAATAAAGCCTAAACCTGCTGAAATGAAACCTAAACCTGCTGAAATAAAGCCTAAACCTGCTGAAATAAAGCCTAAACCTGCTGAAATAAAACCTAAACCCACTGAACAAGCCTAAACCTACTGAAATAAAGCCTAAACCTGCTGAAATAAAACCTAAAACCACTGAACAAGCCTAAACCTACTGAAATAAAGCCTAAACCTGCTGAAATGAAACCTAAACCTGCTGAAATAAAGCCTAAACCTGCTGAAATAAAGCCTAAACCCACTAAACAAGCCTAAACCTGCTGAAATAAAGCCTAAACCTGCTGAAATAAAGCCTAAACCCACTGAACAAGCCTAAACCTGCTGAAATAAAGCCTAAACCTGCTGAACAAGCCTAAACCTGCTGACATAAAACCTAAACCCACTGAACAAGCCTAAACCTGCTGAAATAAATCCTAAACCTGCTGACATAAAACCTAAACCCACTGAACAAGCCTAAACATGCTGAAATTATACCTAAACCCACTGAACAAGCCTAAACCTACTGAAATAAAGCCTAAACCTGCTGAAATAAAACCTAAACCCACTGAACAAGCCTAAACCTACTGAAATAAAGCCTAAACCTGCTGAAATGAAACCTAAACCTGCTGAAATAAAGCCTAAACCTGCTGAAATAAAGCCTAAACCCACTAAACAAGCCTAAACCTGCTGAAATAAAGCCTAAACCTGCTGAAATAAAGCCTAAACCCACTGAACAAGCCTAAACCTGCTGAAATAAAGCCTAAACCTGCTGAACAAGCCTAAACCTGCTGACATAAAACCTAAACCCACTGAACAAGCCTAAACCTGCTGAAATAAAGCCTAAACCTGCTGACATAAAACCTAAACCCACTGAACAAGCCTAAACCTGCTGAAATAAAGCCTAAACCTGCTGAACAAGCCTAAACCTGCTGACATAAAACCTAAACCCACTGAACAAGCCTAAACCTGCTGAAATAAAGCCTAAACCTGCTGACATAAAACCTAAACCCACTGAACAAGCCTAAACCCACTGAACAAGCCAAAACCTGCTGACATAAAACCTAAACCCACTGAACAAGCCAAAACCTGCTGACATAAAACCTAAACCCACTGAACAAGCCTAAACCTGCTGAAATAAAGCCTAAACCAGGTGGATGTGTAAAGAGAGTCGTCTTTTTGTTTATTTATCAGGAATACACTTTATTATCATCATTATTTGAGGATGTAAATGTCCCAGAGTTAGCCCAACAGCTAATTTTCATTGGCAGTCTCTGGGCTGATCGCTGCTGATAAAATTTTGTGACATCACAGAAACAAATGAATTCAAACAAGTTTTCAGAAACAGGCAGGAGTTTATGTGTACGGAACTTAAAGAAGTTCTGGGAGACTTTGTGCGACAAATAAATATTAACAGATATTTTGTTTAAATGTGGATTTTTTTTTTTTACAGCAATGCAATATTTTAATTTATTATTATATAATTTCAATGTTACTCATGCTGTGGCTGTAAGCTCCATGAAAACTCCACGAAGACCTTTACTACTATGTCTCAAACACTGCCACCATGTGGTCAACTACACAAACTACTCCAGCAGTTATTTATTTGGACTCGAATGAAACCTAAACCCACTGAAACAAACCTAAAAACACAGAAATAAAATTTAAACCTGCCAAGCAAGCCTAAACCTGCTGATATAAAACCTAAACCCACAAAAATAAATCCACCGAAATTAAACCTAAACCCACTGCAATTAAATCTAAATCCACCGAAATTGAACCTAAACCCAGCGAACAAGCTTAAACCCATTGATATTAAACCAAACACACTGCAATTAAATCTTATCCCACCAAAATTAAACCTAAACCCAGCAAACAAGCTTAAACCCATTGATATTAAACCAAACACACTGCAATTAAATCTTATCCCACCAAAATTAAACCTAAACCCAGTGAACAAGCTTAAACCCATTGAAATTAAACCTAAAGATACTGCAATTAAACCTTAACCCACTGAAATTAAACCTAAACCCAGTGAACAAGGTTAAACCCATTGAAATTAAACCTTAATCCACTGAAATTAAACTTAAACCCACTTAATGAACATAAACTTACTGACATAAAAATAAAACCACTGGAATTAAACCTAAAGCCTCTGAAAAAGCCTAAACCCACTGAAATACATCCGAAACCCACTTAACGAGCCTAAACCTACAAAAATAAAACCTAAACCCACTGAAATTAAACTTAAACCCACTTAATGAACCTAAACTTACTGAAATAAAACATAAATCCACTGGAATTAAACCTAAACAAGCTGAACAATTATTATAATTAATGAATTAAGTGACCCTTATTAGTCCTACAATGGGGACTAATTAACCCATCCATGAAGTGAAACACCACATACACACTAGTGAACACACACACTAGGGGGCAGTGAGCACACTTGCCTGGAGCGGTGGGCAGCCCTATCCACAGCACCCGAAGTACAGCAGTTGGGGGTTGGGTGTCTTGCCGAAGTACACCTCAGTCATGTACTATCGGCTCTGGGAATCGAACCAGCGACCTTCCGGTCACAGGGCATAACCTCCAGCCCACAATTGCCCCTGACATAAAAGATAAAACCGCTGGAATTAAACCTAAAGCCGCTGACAAAGCCGAAACCCACTGAAATAAAACCCAAACCCACTGAAATACATCCTAAATACATCATTAACAAATACATCCAAATACAAACTGAACACATTAAAACAAAATCTAAACCCACTTAACAGTAAAACATCCCATTATCTCTTTACTGTACGTCACTGAAGGAGGATCAGCGTGTGGAAAAGTGCATCTGTTGCTGAGGTTCGTTTCCCTGATGACTGTTTTTCTTGTTCTGGTTCAGAAAAGGGCAGGTTCAGTAATTTAATAGACAAAGGCTTTTTCTACCTTCAGTGTCTTTGAAAGGACAAAGTGACTCAAGTGAAAATTAAAACGTGCAGCCTTTCCTTGCTGGAGCCAATCAGCCAAGACATGCCTGGCATCTTGTTTTACTCCAGAGCTAAGAGGATAATGTAGCTAGCAAGGAATGTGAGAGCATCACACAAACTCCATGACAATCATCTCATGGATGCACCAGCTCCAGCAGGGAAATGTGACAGAGGTGTGCAGCTACTGGGGGTGGGGTGGGGTGAGGTGGTCTGCGGGAGTTAGGTGATCTCACTGATGCCATGTGTGCCATAACTTTTGCACAGGCCACATTGGGTTCTTCCCCCTCAATATGTTACATTCAGCAAATAAACTAATCGTGTATAAAATGTGCAGAGGTGTGTTCTCTGTACACATTTTATGATGGTACTTCAAGGGTTCTTTAGTAAAGAAAGAGGTGCGATATAGAACCATAAACCATGATTAAAGCGTTTTTTGCATCATCGAAGGTTCTTCAGATTGATGGAGAATGTTGCTGTATATGGTTCTATATTAACCCTGATGGAGGACATGCAGTACGTGGTTCTATATTGAACCTGATGGAGAACGTGCTGTACATGGTTCTATATTGAACTTGGAGAATGTGCTGCACATTGTTCTATATTGCACCTGATGGAGAATGTGTTGTATGTGGTTCTATATTGCACCTGATGGAGAAAGTGCAGTAGATGGTTCTATAATGAACCTGATGTAGAACATGCATTACGTGGTTCTATATTGAACCTGATGGAGAAAGTGCTGTATGTGGTTCTATATTGCACCGGATGGAGAAAGTGCAGTAGATGGTTCTATAATGAACCTGATGGAGAACATGCATTACGTGGTTATATATTGAACCTGATGGAGGATGTGTTGTATGTGGTTCTATATTGAACCTGATGGAGAAAGTGCAGTAGATGGTTCTATATTGAACCTGATGGAGAACATGATGTAGATGGTTCTATACAGAAACTGATGGGAGAATGTGCTGTAGACAGTTCTATATTGAATCTGATGGAGAACGTGTTGTAGATGGTTCTATATTGAACCTGATGGAGAATGTGTTGTATGTGGTTGTTTTGAACCTGATGGAAAACATGATGTAGATGGTTCCATATAGAACCTGATGCAGAATGTGCTGCACATGGTTCTATATTGAACCTGATGGAGAACGTGCTGTAGACGATTCTCTATTGAACCTGATGGAGAACATGCTGTACATGGTTCTATATTGAACCTGATGGAGAACGTGCTGTAGATGGTTCTATATTGAACCTGATGGAGAATGTGCTGTACATGGATCTATATTGAACCTGATGGAGAACATTCTGTGCATGGTTCTATACTGAACCTGATTGAGAACATGCTGTACATGGTTCTGTATCAAACCTTTTTGAATAGGGTTCTATATAGGACCAAATGTTACAATGTCAGGTGTTTTAAAATAGAAGAGCCCTTCATGGTGCTGTATGGAACCCTTTCCAAAAAACATTCTGCCCCCTATCCTTTAAACAGGCCCCACCAAAAAGGCTACATCACTAGTATAAGACAGGTTTGCATGGTGCTGATCAGCTACATGAGCCTCGTAGCTCTAGTACAAAACTCAAGAAGCAAACTTCACACCAAACGTTCCTCGGTTGAACAAACATTTGAACATTTTTCCCCAAACCATCACTTCACGTCCAGGAAACATACATTACAAAGAAAAATGAACAGAAAATCTTCGTTTTTTAACTTTATTGTTTAAAGTTGTTACAAAAACCCATCAGATCAGAAACATTCGCAGCTTTTCACTGTAAAAGCATGGAGGATTCTCCAGAGACAGGCAGAACTAAAGCAATGCCGTAAAGGACAGGGACCATGCACACAAAAACAAACAAACAAACAAACAAAACCAGGTGACTGGGGAAAAGCCCTTGACACAAGTTTCTCCACTACAGAGAGAGAAACGAAGGATAACGTTGCATGTGTTCCCCTCCACTCAATGGAATGGAGCTCCAGAGAATGAGAGAGGAAGGAGTGATGGAGGTGATGAGGGTTTTTTGTCAGTGAGGTATCCTTGGCTGTGGCGCTCATTGCTTGGAAATGCTGAATAGGTGGTAAAGGGCTTCAGGAAGAGTGCTTAGCTTAGCATGTGCGGCTAAGATGTTAGCTTAGCTTCATTAGTGAAGGCTTTAGCCCTGCCGGCCAGGAAAAATGGGGAGTTCTCCCTGAGCTGAAGGATTCGGTAGAAAGCGGCACCGAAGCAGTTCGGAGTCCAACAGGACAGCAGGACACTGGCTGGTTTTCACAGACAGACAAATACATCTGTAGAACGGTGAAGTAGTCTAGAACCATATTTCACAGCCCTGTTCTTGAGGTCCACCACTTGTTTTGCTCTATCCCAATTCTCATCTAATAGCATTTTAAGTACATTTCAAGTACTTGAATACCCAGTGGTGTTTGTCAACTAGTATTTTAATACTTGCTAGTATTTGTCAACAAGTACTCAGTCTGTGTTTGACAAGTACTCAAATACTGTGTCAACAAATACGCAGATACTTTATCAACAAATACTTGTATACTCTGTATTTGTCAACAAATGCTCAATGCCTGTCAACAAGTCTACTTGAATACTTGGTGTTTGCTAACAAGTACTGAAATAATGTATTTGTCAACAAATAGTCCGATGCTCATTGGTGTGCCAACAAGTACTTAAATACCCATTGGTGCGTCGACAAATACTCGAATACTCCGTGTTCCAGAAGGAGTACTTGAATACTTAGTGCTCCTCATTGAGCACTCAAATACTTGGTACTCAAACACTCAAATTCTTGTTCACATTCCTGAACAGTACTCAAATACGTTGTGTTCGCCAACAAGTACTTCACTACTAATTCGTATTCATCAACAAGTGTTTAAAAAACTTGGTAATTGTCATTAAGTACTTAAACACACTTCTCTGTTCCTGAATGCTCTCACAATACAACCCTTAAAAACAATATACATTTCCTAATTAATCATAATTACAAGTGTATTCATTTAAGATATTTTTAATCTTCAATTTGTAGCACACATTTTTACACATATTTGTAAGAAAGGTGCCCCAAGAGACTGTTCAGATGTGCTACAACGTTAAGTCAGATGGGTCAGACTAGCAGCACTGATAAACAGTTAAAGACGTAAATCTATTTATAATCTTTACTTTGCAATGTTGTCCGTTTAGCTAGTTTATTGAGCCAAGTTCATCTTCGACTGTTAACTTAGAGCTTCAAAATCCATTGCGAGTAAAATAACTTCGATAAGCGAACGTAATTCTGCTCAGGCTTGATGACTCTATGGGTTATTTTTAGTGTTTCTTGCTAAGCTTGAGTAATTAGCTAGCCTGCTACCTCGATTTATCTCAGTCTTTCAGCTCAATGACTGAGCAAGCAGCGTTTTCACCCTGATGTCGTTCAAAGGTCAAAACTAGCCAAACAAAAGTTTCAGCTAATGTTACCTGGATAGGACAATGCTTGCAGCCTAATATCAGTCTTTCATTAAATAACTGCCATCTTCACCTGTTTTTTCTATGATAAAATGTGTTGAAATGTGTTTGGGCAGTCATGGGCTGGAGGTTCGGGAACCGACCCTGTGACCGGAAGGTCACCGGTTTGATCCCCAGAGCCGACGGTACATGACTGAGGTGTCAGAGCAAGACACCTAACCCCCAATTGCTCTCTAGATAGGGCTACCCACCGTTCTGGGAAAGTGTGCATGTGCTCACTAGTGTGCATGTGGTGTTTCACTGCACAGATGGGTTAAATGCAGAGGTCAAATTTCTCTGTTGTGGGACTAATAAGGGTCACTTAATCTAACTGTCATTTGTTAACCTTTTAGGCCCCAAAAGAATTCTAGAAAACACTCATGGATTCCTGACAAAGCTAACACAACGAATGCACACTGGAGTATTCCAAGTACTTGGGCCAGCCCTTCTCCCAGTGCATCTGAACCAAGCTATTAAAGGAATAATATAGTATTTGTCAACCTAGTCTGGCTCCGCTGAATCTGTAGAATATGACTGATTACCACAGACAATCCTGTACATAAATGACAGCGATTAAAATACACATAACATTAGAATCCAATAGACAGGTGCTGAGACAACCTGTCCATCTGTTGCTGTCATAAGACAGTCTGAGGTATTGATGGGAGAAGCAAAGCTTTCTGAGCAACTGCTTCCAAAAATGATTCACTGCTTTGAAGAACTCTAAGCCCCGTGTGTTAGGATTGATTTGGGTGTTGCAGAGTATTTGTACAACTGGGAATATATGCAGCATGCTTAGAGGCTTTTACTGAGGTAAACAATACCATTTGAGCGTTTTTGCTTTTAAACGCAGCCATTTTTACTACTTTTCATGAAGCGTATTGGTGGGACAGTAAATTTAGTTTCACTGATTGACTGCCAATCAGCCAGGTGTTGCTTGAATCAGCCAGTTAATATGAAACTAAATTATAAAATCTGATTTGAGATTGGGACACTAGTTGACCCTGGGGGTCGACCCTTTAGCGCTGAAACACAAAACCTGAAAAGTGACTGCAATCACTTTGAAACAGTTTGGGAACAGGCATCACAAAAGCCTCAACATGTTTCGCATCACTGAGTTCACTCTATAATCATAATGGGATTTCTGCAGTTATCTGATTATTCAAATGGTTGTGTAAACAGCACACTGATTTCTTAGCTCAGAGTAAGGCCTAGAACTCTAAGAAATCTGATTAAAAAAGAGCTGAATTTTAGCTCAGTAAAAGAAAATCAGCATTGTCTGTGGTAATTGATGGCACAGCTACAGATGTGGCAGAAAGAGAAGAGGGTTGAAAAAGTTCAGAGCAAAACTTTGGACCAAGATCAGAGCAAAACTTTCCGATGGGCCTCAAGAACTAGACTGGAAAACACAGCTTCAGAATACCTACAGTCACAAAGTACACACAATATCACAGTAAAGAAAACGTTAAATCTGGAGGACATACATTAGACATTACACCCACACACCACATCCCTTCATCCACACACTTCATGTTACACTGAAAACGATCCAACACCCCTTTGGCAGCGCTTGTACAGCACTTTAACGCTACTGAAAGTGTTAACCTACATGAACACAGATGGTATTCAAGTTCAACAGAGGTGATAAAAGCATATTTTAGAACTTTGTAACACTCTTAGGAAGGGGTGAGTCAACTGGGGCTCCATCTAAAGACCAGTCTGAAGGTAAAATGCCTTCACTGTAAGGAATGGGTTTTAATCCTCCACAGTCTGAAGCCACCTAATCAAATAAACAAGGAGGAATTATATGAGGTGTGTTGTTTACATAGTGAAGTGAAAGATCCTCTAGAAATGTGCATCATTTAATGAGGAGGACAATGACTCCGTTCATCCCAGAAGGAAGATGTTCATGTCCCAGAGGACTCGATCAGTCAGGAGAGTAGTTTCATTTCATTCCGACAGGACAGGCACACAAGTACATTCATGCAGACAAACAGAAAAAACAGACCATCTCAAAGGACCAACAGGGCATGTGGTTTTGGCCTGTGCTTAAAGGAAGAGAGGCGTGCGTCACTGTAGAGGCATTTATGCTTCTAGAGCTTGCTAGAATTATGAGGGTCGATATTCCCAAGGACACTGTTTTGGTTCAATGCCCTCAGCATCTTGGAGGTGGGGTGGGTGGGGGTGGGTGGTGGTGGTAGATCACATTGCATTTTGTCTGAAAGCTGAAAAGCGTGAGGTGAACCACATTTTTTTCACGGATGTTTTTCAAAGGTTTCTACGATTTTCGCTGTTGCCAGTGCTGATAATTGTTAACCGGCTGTGTTTTATTGCATTTACTGCATTTAGCATTTGGTTAACCTTGTCTGGCTTTAACTAGCTAGCTATATTCATGAGAGGCAGCAAGCTCTGGCACTTGCCCTTTTAGAGAGTGATATACTTCAATCACTGGTGCCATGTCACTCTCAAGATGGCAGTATACTTCAAACGACGAAAGAGCTAAATGAAATCGAACTACCACCAGCATGCTTTTGTAAATATACCAAAAAAAACACATGTAGTGCGTGTCTTTCTAGGATACGCCAGCTTCAGCGTTTTGAGGGGGCTGCGGGCGGAGCCGAATCCATGGCATCAAACGGAAGACACGGCGGTGAAAGAAAAACAAATACATGTAAACAAAACAAAGGAACCAGAAATGAAAAGATTCTACTTGCAGCAATGCAGGCAACCACATGACATGGGGACCAATCGCAGTCAGGGGGAGGGCTCAAAACAAACATCTCTGTGCTTGGAGTTGGTATGTTGCATTACTTGCTCTGAGACCTCCCCCTAACTGCGTTCTGTAAAAAAAAAAGCCCTGTAGTGCCACACTTGCGGTCCTGTGGTCCTCTGTTGCAGTGGTTCTCAAGGACCCCAAGATGATCCAGATTTTGCTCCAACCTGACTCACAATACACAGAGACAGAGCAGATTTCCCTGAGGACCAGTTTGAGAACCACTGCTCTACTGTGCTTGTCTGCAAGGCTGGTGTCTTGTTTCTCTACCTGGCATTCAAAAAAGGTACTCACAAGTTCCCTCTATGTGCTGTTAGCGTGGCCTTGGACTGCATCAATGCACACTCGAAATTCCTTGAGATACAGGTGAAGATAAATGGCCAGTGCATTGGCTTGTACATAGTTGTGAGACCAACAGAGTGGAGAACATATTTAGATGTCAGAAATGCATTTTTTTGCGTTTTGTAATATAGCTTGTCAACAAGCTGCATCATGCTCATAATTAGAACTGAACCACTGTGTATAAAGCAAATCGGCTCATTAAAAAAAAAATGTATGATTGATAATCTTACTGGGTACGACACATTCACAAGACTCTGTCCCAAAACTCACACTTTAAATCTAGCACCTTTGAAGTGTTTTTGCCCTTTTGGTCCACAAGTGTGGACTTGTAGGAGGGCCGCAAAGTGTAGGGCACCTTTTGAGACAGAAGTGGTTTTGCTTCGAAATGTCTTTTTCAGTACAAGTATACTGCCAGCTTAAGAGTCACAGTGACTTGGTGCAAAATCTATGACTGGAGGTTAGACAGATGACTTGGCTCAGAACAATCTGTTTGGCTTGAAGGTTCACCTGGAGCACTCCACCCAAAAGGACAGCTAACCAGGGATACACAATGTATAATACCACCACTTACACTATGGAATTGAACCCTCGGGGTGACGCTACCTTTTCATACAATCAAACAATGGTTTATTTCAACCACGACAGCAACTTCCATTTAACACCCTCAAAGTACAATTAAATACTTTCAGTTCCTGCAGGTTACTGCTTTCGTTTGAAGCCCTCACACTATTGCTTTGTAGCGGAAGTCTTCACACACTTGCACGAGTGCGTGAGCTACACACGCACTGAGCACACACAGCCAGGCTGAAATCAGCTCTGAGTTTCCTAGGCTAGATGTGGGATGATGAGAAAATAAAGAAACAAAGACAGGTAACTCCAAAAAACACACAGCTAGAACTTTACATTTGATTAACATTGATACTATGCATAAATAAAAACGTTAAGTATTTTTTAAGTTAGGCATATCTGATTCACATGGAAAACATCTCTAAAATCTAAACGTAACCTTTCGTTTGTTTAATGCAGCCATGACGGAGATGGATCTGTTGTCGACTGTAAATAGGTTTTTGTTATGGTAAGCTCATTACAGACACTCTTATATAAAGTATTGTTATTGCATCACTAAAGTCAAGTAGAATGGTATTCTATTAGCATATTAGCAAAGAAACACTGTATACATCACTGTACCCCCACTGTAAGTCCTCCAAGTCCACTCCCAAACAGGTTTCCTGTGGCTGCCCAGATTTTTCATTTCATTTTCATAGCCCCGTCTTGTTTTGTGTTTTTTTTGCCTCATTTAGGTACTTTTTGTTTCAATTGAAAATATATATTTCTCTGTTTTTCTTCTGCATTAAGAAAAAAAAAAATCACTTAAAAAAAAGGTCACTTACAAAGCAGAGGAAATAAAAAACAGTTCAATAGTCCAAGAGAGGTGGGGTGAGAGAGATACAGAGAGATATAGGAAGGAAAGCTACGCTCACATCGCACGCTTTATGACTATTCAGACATCTGGTTGGATCTGATCTTTCTGCCGTTTGATGGTTCATATTCACATTTGCAAGCGACTCACTTCAGTCAAGAAAGTAAACACAACTGAGGAGACCTCCAGCACTCCTTAACAGTTGCGTGAGCACAGCAGTCTTGTGGGCCCAAACGTAAGCTGGTAATGACAACATCTGGGGACAAGAGATGCATTAGGATGGGAACAAACGCGTGAAATAACTAAACCAGTGCAGTTAAGGTGCAGCTCAAAGTAGGAGAGGACACCGTCAGATGAACTTGCCATCACTCACTTCGACTCACCACTTGGAAGTGCACTACATCTATGTTATATAGTTGGCCACTTGCGGCAGAAAGGGTCATGGGTAACAGTGAGAAGTGGATTTTTAAATGGACAGGAACTCATCTCAGTGAGCTAACTGGTAAGCAATGCAAACTTTGCAATGCAAAAATTTTTTAAGAAGTTTTATCTAAATGTACATAAAATTTGTGTGAGAGTAATTGTTTTTTTCTGGCTATAAATGGATTAGAACAGTCATTGTTTCTGTTCTTGTTAGCCGTGTAGCGCTTAATAATCCCATCAAACTGTATGTTATAGTCCTGAAATGGTAAGCATTTTAAAGCAGTTGATTGCTTACAAACAGCATCATTCAACATTATGTTTGGTTTTGAAAAGGAAAATGCAATCATTTCTGTGCAAGTTCTACTGCTAAAGTCAACAGAGGTGTTTAACTAATCCCTTGCCTCTCCAAGAGCTCATCTAACACCATTCCCTTGAGCTAATGGAGTAAAGGAATAGCCCTTGAGATGGTGCTAGGGATTCCCCCGAGGATAAATGACAAGCCCAAGCGGATGAGGGCTTGTTAAAACAGGTACTAAAACAGGGGGTGAGCTAGCATGGCTACAAGGGCTGCATTTCATTGTACTTAACACTGATTGGCCTGTAGAGAAGCGTCTACGTACACGTTTCAACACTTTATCCTTTTTTGCAAGTTGAGTTTTCACTTCTTTGCTGGACCGAATTAAAATGACATTTTTTCATGCTCTCCTCTCCTCGTGTGGTGCGCAGCTCATTATTTTTTTTTTCTTCTATTGTTTAATGAGTGACGATAGCCTTTCTCAACTTCCAGTGATTGTTCCCAAAGTACAAACCATCCAAAAAAAGTGCTTTCATGCTGCAAACGACCCATGGCTGAGTTTGATACAGACCGAGACCGGCTCTTTTGGTCGGACCAAGTTTTAGTCCTTTGGTCAGGACGTGGTCCGAGGCACCTTTCACACCTGCTATTTTGGTTCGGACCAAACCAAAAAGTCCAAAGATCCGAACCAAATGAGGCCGGTGTGAAAGCGCTCTTAGAGAGAACTACAACTACCCTTGCTACACAAATGCATTTCGCCCAATTCAGCACCAAAAGTTTAAGGAATTGTCCCCAGACATGCATTCCTTCCTCTACGTATGGCAGACTGCTGTAGCAGTACACTACATCCTGTTGCATTTCCCAGTGTGAACATACAGCTTGCACCAAAAATGTGTTTGCACTGTTCACATTTAAGCAGGAATTTTTTTTTAAAATCAGACTTGTGCCATTTCAATCTCTTAATGTGAACAGAACTAGTAAGAGAGAAAAAGAGAGAGCGACAGAGAGAGAAGGGGTTAAGAGAGACAGGAGCATGGAGAGGGTGGGGGGGCCCTTCAGTTTGCTTGGGTTCAGTGGGTTCAGCATGGCTAGTCCACGGGTCCCTGGAAGATGAGTCTGACGTATCCCTGCTCTCCGCTCAGCTGCTGGGCGCAGAATGGGCAGGCTGCGTGGAACGTATGCGTGCCATGGGGAAGAGGGATCTGGCTCCAGAAGGCCACCGTTTTCTCTGAGCACACATGGCCACAGGGGCTAAAGGCATGGGTGGGCGGAGCCGCGTCCAGATAGAACCCTGCCTCACAGCCCAGCCACAGGGGCACGTACGGCCCCCTGGCCCGGCACATGGGGCACTCCCGCTCGCGCCCATCCTGCTCACGTCCCCCGTCCCGCTCGCTTGAGTCCCGCGTGCCCCAGCTGTGGTAGCCGTGCACATGGCCGCAGTGCAGGTAGGCCCAGGGCTGCTTCTCATCCACTGTGTCCTTGCGGCGCATGCTGGGGAAGGCCAGCGTGTTAAAGCCGACAGGACACTGAGGCCGCGCCGCGTTCAGCTCCTGCCGCAGAGCTTCCAGGTGCTTGAGTGTGGGTGTGCGCTGAAGGCCCTCAGCTGTGCGCCACAGGAGCGTGGCGCCACAAAGGTCGATCAGTGATCCGTCCACCAGTTCCTGTGTCTCACTCTCCACCTGGAGGGAGGGAGAGAAACAAATAATAACTTTAAATATAAATATACACTCACACACACACACACACACACACACACACACACACACAAGTACTTCATGTATTCAAGTGGCTGCATCTTCTGCCAACAAAGCTCTTCGTCTCTTTATGAAAATAAAGGGATTAAAGCAGTAAAGGGAAGTTCTCTGTTCCATTTTACTTCAATTTAAGCAGTTTGCTACAACATACACATGAGATAAAGACAAGCTTTATGTTCTTTCAACTTAATAATAAATCACTGTTGTTTTAACATGAAGTTTTTGAATAGTTCTAGGACAAGTGTCAGAACTGGCCTGACAGCTGGCCAGATCAATTTCAGATGCATGTTCTAAATTAAAATCTAAAATCATTTACTGTACAACCCAAATTCCAATGAAGTTGGGACCTTGTGTAAAACATAAATAAAAACAGAATACGATGATTTGCAAATCCTTTTCAACCTATATTCAATTGAATACGCTACAAAGACAAGATATTTAATGTTCAAACGGATAAACTTTATTGTTTTTTGCAAATATTCACATAGGCAAAAATGATGTAGTTCTGAACAGCCACCAGCAGGTGGCAGTAAGCTCCTGTTCTTGCTCTTTGTGGAAAGAGAAGTGTTTTTTCTTTCTTACTAGTAAAAGATCATGTAAGAATATCAGTGTTAATTTAGCAAAGAGGATGAGCATAAGAGCTTCTGAAAAGTGTGTGTAAAATGTGTGGACACACGTGCCAGACAAAAACAGCCGGACCTCTGCACCATCCATTTAAACACTCTGGTGAGAGAACTGTTGACAGAAGTCTTAACTCACCAGTCAGTTTACGTCCTATCCAAAACAACCACTGAACTTGGATTTTAAAGATGTTTTAGGACAAAACCTTCTTAAAACAATGTCTCAGGCATCAGGCAGTGTATTCATGACTATTTCACATTTCACGACGGGGCAGTCATGAGCTGGAGGTTAGGGAACTGGCCCTGTGACCAGAAAGTTCAATCCCCAGCGCCGACAGTCCATGACTGAGGTGTCCTTGAGCAAGACACCTAACCCCCAATTGCTCCCCAGGCGCCGTGGATAGGGCTGCCCACCGCTCCAGGCAAGTGTGCTCACTGCCACCTAGTGTGTGTGCTCACTAGTGTGTGTATGTGGTATTTCACTTCACAGATGGGTTAAATGTGGAGGTGAAATTTCCCTGTTGGTGGGATTAAAAAGTGTCTCTCTCTCTTTCTGCGAGGAAGTTTCAGAGGCATTAAATACTTGACGTCTGGTTCCCATCACCACCACTGAACATTTCTGACTGCAAGTTTCTCTGGAACAGAGCATCGTTAACTGGTCAACGTGTAGACTAAGTCTGGTCAGAGAAATCTCCTAAGCACTCATTACAGCTGAACAGGCCCCTGCAAAGACACGGACAGGGCTCGCCTATGTTTGGCCAATGTTTTGCCTCTATCACAATTCCACTCCATTGTGTAAAGAGATACAATATGGTTTGATCTCTGCAGTCTGTAAAACTGAAAGGATTCCTGTGGTGATGCTGTCAAGCAGCACCCAGCCAGCATTTGGCCAACGTTTGGCCACCGTTAGGCCTCCATTATACATGGGCAGGGTAGTTAAAACCATAGTGGTTTGAACTCAACTGTTTATGAGGCTAATAGGATTCCTGTAGTGATGCTCATCAGCGTGTGGCCTCTATTAACACAGTCTGTCAAAAGTGGCTTAAACCATCATGATTTGATCTCAGCTGCTTCTAAAGTTGAATGGCATCCTGCAGAGACGCAGTCAAAACAGCATTCGCCAGCAATCTGGCAACTCTGAACCAACATTTGGCCTCTGCTGTGCCTAAACTGGCCAGTACAGCTTAATCTCTCCAACAGCTTATAAAGCTGAATATCTTTCAGCAGAGATATTGTCCAGCAGTGTTCTGCCCACATTTAGCCAACATTCAGCCTCTGCTAGCAGTATTTCTTAAAGGGGAATTCCACCCATTTCTCAAAATATCTGCATAACTCAGTGATTTAGATATACACAGTCATTTGAAGTGGTTTGCTATAAAATTGTTTACTTTGTGGAGAAAGGTATTAACTCCGATTTCTTCACAGTGAAGTAATAGGAACCAGGTGTCGCCATGCTGATGATGATAAAATAGGGGAAAATCTAAAACAATAAGTTTTCTTTAGGGACTAGTTTGCCTTAGAGCAACCTTTGTGTATCCCTCCACCATGACTGGATTAATATAATTTGATTTAAATACATTTTAGGCCAAAATCTTATCATAAAAATACTGAAAAACAGTGTCTCAGACATCAGGCAGTGAATTCATAACCATTTCACAATTCTCTGTGAGGGAGCTTTCAGGGCTGGATGTCTGGTTCCTATCACCATCACTGTGAACAATTGTGACTAAGTTTCTCTAGAACGAAGCATTTTACACCAAATCACTCTGATAGACTTTGTTTACATCTTAAACGTTTAATTATGCAGACATAATTATCTCTGGAGTTCCCATTGAAGTCCTTATCTCAACTGTTTGCTCTGATGCTAATCAGAAGATTCAACATGCAATGCTTGACTTGTGCTCTAAATGTGTGTGTTCTCTTAAAGCTTTGTGCATGCAATAATGTCAGAAAGCAAACCATGTTAGACTCTCAATACTCCCCTTTCAAAGCCATCCTCATTGAGAGCTTTTTAGCCATGCTACAAACATTCAAATCATGGTCCCAGTCAAGGAACACTTCCCTCAGATATGTTAATGTAGCTAATTACGAATGAAAGCCATCATGTGCAGCAGCTAGCATAATGCTAACTTCAGGTCACATTGATTTTCAGCAGCATCAGCACTTTTTGCTGAAGTTCGTCCAAGAAGCTTTCCATTAATGCCACCAACTGAAAGAAATACAGGGGGGTGAAAGAGAGCGAGAGAGAGCGTGAGAGAGAGCGAGAGAGAGAGTGTGTAAGAGAGCGAGAGAGACAGAGAGAGAGAGAGAGAGAGAGAGCGCGAGAGAGAGAGCGAGAGAGAGAGAGAGACAGAGAGCGAGAGAGAGAGAGACAGAGAGCGAGAGAGAGAGAGAGACACAGAGAGCGTGAGAGAGAGACAGAGAGCGAGAGACGGGGGTGGGGGGGTACTCAATGGTCTTCCTGATTGACGCACTTGGCAGATCAGATGCTGATCATCTTACAGCATCACATTACACAGATAGAGAACCATGCTAGCAGACTGACAGACACACACATACACACAAAGACCGTCTCGTCTCCACTGTTACTATGGCAACAGCGTCCCACAGCAACCAGAGTGCAAGACAGACAGAAAAGTCTGACTGGCCAAGAGACGTGTGATGAGACAGCCCAGTCTAACAACACTGCATTACACTCTTCAACTACTCAGCACAAATTTCTAGTTAGTGGAGGATATGAGTGGGGCAACTGAGTCAAGCTCCCAAACAAGTACCAGCACAACAACGGAGTCAGAAACACGTTTATATGTCACTAAATTTATTTTGTAACAATGCAGCCTATGCCCCAGCAATAAACGTCACCTACATTCTGGTGCTACAGTTGAGAACTGACCTTGGCAAAATTTTGACTGACATGCCGCTTAGCCAATCACAATAGTCTCTAAAGATTCCTTCCTCCATCAAGCGAAGAAAATCTTTGACAGGACTGATCAGAACAAGCCTGCAGTGAGAATAGCTGTGGTAGTGAATTAAAAATGAATGATTATCAAAGGACTGTAGCATTGTAAATTGTTTATTTAAGGAACACTGAAGGTAAAAGGACACTTACTCTTTTTTTTTTTATAATAATGAGTTTATCTGGAATTTAACAATAAAATGTTTGCCATCCATGGTGGGGGGGGGGGTCATGCGGTTTACTTGATTGCTGTGGTCAACGGCAAAAGTCAGTCTTAATGGAACGTTCAGCTCACTGCTGTGGTCTGCAAAACATTGCTGCTGCTGGTGGTAAAATTTTCCATACTGGCTCCTCTAAAAATACCTGAAAAGTTGTCACTGTGATCCAAATGAAACTTTCTATTGATAAACCTTGAAGGTCTAGGAACATCTATTCTTGTTTTTTGGCAGTGCCATCCAGTGAAGAATCCCTGAGGTAGGAAAGCTTCCTTGCTTCTACTCTTTTAGACTCAGACCTGCCCTTGTATCCAGATTAGTTTCTGCTCAGAGACATTTCAATAGTTAACTTGAAACCCAGTCAAATAAAACAGCAATGGCTTCTCTGACAGCAGTGAAGAAAGCAATTTTGAAATGCTGCGTAGAACCGAGCGTACACGTAAGATCTACGTTCTACATTCTTGCTCTATTTTATGGACTGGAATGGCCACTGCCAGAATGAATCGAGCCAAGGCTCATATTGTGGTTGCTTGGTCCGCAGCAAGTGACTCTGTTTAAAAACCTTGTCTATTTGAATGTATTTGATTAACTGTGCATCTTTGTGTATGTCTATTCATTTGTTGGATTAGCTGTTCTTGCACTGAAACTACTCAATAATAATAAAAAATGTTGCTATGAAAAGGCATGTTAAACTGTCTAGACTATTGCTGCGTTGGTGATCAAGTGTAAAATGGGACACTTCTGACTTCCAAGTACAAAAAATCAATTTAAATGGTCAATCAATATGTAATCACACTCTTAAAGCTGTACTTCCCTCAAGAGTCTTGATTTCTCAGAGTTCCAGTTCTACGACATCAACACAACGGCACCAACAAAACAAGAATAGCATGTTTTTGAAGCAGTCTTTGAGGTTAAAGTTTGTGCTCAACATGCTATTTGTGAATAATATCACTAAATACAGAGGGATAACTGCAAGTGCAAGTTGTTATATTATCCAACAAACTAATGCAAATGATTTTTAAGAGCTTTTTATACTCCCACAGTGAAGCAGAAGAGATTGAGAGCTCCCAGATGTTATGAATGCAGCATAAAGCACCATGAACACCACCAAGTCCTCTTTAAGGATATACTTGCCTGTGAGTGATCACTAAATTGTACACGTGCATATCTGTGTGCTTAATTTGTGAGAATGTAAATGAAGTCTCACCATTTTGCCCCGCTGCTGGGCAGACCGTGTCTCACGGAGTGTGAATACATTCCCACACACTGAGATCTCCCTCCAAACGCCTGGTTTAGAGTCCTCGGTGAAGCCGTGCCGAGGGTGCATCACCAGCACACCATTGGTTGTCAAGCCGTCCATCTGTCCATCTGATGTTCTCCATTTCGCTGCCTTTTCCTGGGAGTCAAAAAGAAAACGGCATTAAAGAACAAACTTTTGATACACCTCACTTCTTCAGAGGTCTGGGTTAGCCGATGCTGGTCATCATGACAATCACTGGTGGGGCAACCCTGGAAAGTTAAACTTGGGCTAATGTGAGCCAAATTACCAACAGCATGGTACAAGTAAGAGCTCTCAGGCTACAATCACTAGTCAGAACAGCAAAAGTGAGATCAAAGAAATATTAGCAAGTTAGCTAACTTTAAGCCTAAAGATGCTTTAAGTTTATGCTGACCTCACGGCATAAAGTTGATCAAAATCTCCTCATAATTAAACAGTTAATATGCCTTTCAGAATGGTTTGATGTGAAAAGCTTGATTCTAGAAAGAAAGAAAAAAAAAAACACTAAACCACTTTGAATGACTTTGAATAATGAACTGAGTGTGTGATTTTTGAAAAATCAATTCCCCTTTAAATTAAGAATTTTTTCTAAATGTCATTTGGAAAGAAGCTACTGAAAAGACATTACTTGCCTACAAACAAAACCGATTAAATGACAGACTGTGTGCTGTACTTCTGTTACATTTCCATAGAATTTGTCCTGGTTGTTATTTAAAAATCACTAACAACACTCCAGTGAGCAGCCTATGTGCTGTCTTTTCCTAGATTAACCTCAAGAGACCAACACCGACAAAGACCTCAAGCCCTACAAATAAATAACCTAGAACGGCTTGTGTTTTGCAAATGAAAACATCAGATTGCAGCCGCCAGACAAAATCCCTGAAAGAGACAATTAAATGACCAGATTTCAGGAATTCAATCCAGAAAACAGACACAAAACCCTATCAGGACATATTTTGTGAAAAACTGTGTCCCAGCACAAAACCTACTGTACCCATCTCTGAGATTTCTACCTCATCAAATTACATTAAGAACCACCACGGTAAACTGTTACAACAATAAACCATTATGGCACTCTTGCCACTATTGTGATGGGTTTAGAGTAAAATCTGTATTTGAGGCTTTGAGCTCCCACTCTGTTCATGCTCAGGCTGAGCTTGTGAAACCCATGAGGATATGGACTCATCAACACACTGACAGCAGAACACAATTTGATCATGGACTCAAATAGCAGGACGACAGGCCCAGACTGGGAAACAAACATCACCTCACGCTTTTACAGCCACCCTTAAAACAGGAGGGAAAAAATGGCTTTTGTGTGAACACACACATCTACAATCTACACTTTATTGATGTATAAGCTGAGCTTCAATGTGAAAATATAATTTCCTAATAAATGAAATAACTGCACTCAGGTACATGTGTACCTGATTATTATTTTCATATGATAAACAGGGTCATTCTGATAGACTGCAGTACACTAGGGCAGCGGTCCCAACCCAAAACAAGAAAAGACATTTTGTCCTTTCAGCAAAAATCAAACCACCTTGGGAGCCGCAATATTTTATGTCCATTTTTTTGGATGCAAATATGCCTCATGTGCGCTAATGAGCTAGTATAGGCAAAAAATATAAAACAAAAATGCAGACTTGCTTTGCTCTGCTTTAAGTTTTAGCTCAGATGCAGCATCTCCGGCAGGAAACTCTTCCAAAAGTGGAACAGTTTCTTGTAAAATGCCCCTCAATGTTCAACTTTTTATGAGGCTGAAGTCGCTTCTTATTCGCCAGCTTCTTGTTTAAATTTTCCCACTCTACGTTAAAGCAGGCACCATTTAAGGTGGAACGGGAAAACTGGAACAAGAAGCTGGAGAATGAAAAGGTTCAATCCTTTAACGATCACCCCAGAAAATGAGCCTTGGGGTGGTGGGTTACAGTGCTATGATGTCTGAGTAAAAGAAGAAGTATCTAGCTCACCCCAAGAAAGATGTTTTTGGAGGAGTCAAATCCAGCGGCAAAGATGCGGGCAGTGTAGGGCGGCGTCCGCTGGCACATGATCCGACAGGCGAAACGAGAGATGGTGCTCTGGACCGACTGCGTGTCCGAGTTACTTTGGCTGCCCGGGATAGTGTCCGTCACCACAAAGTCTATAGGGCTTTCAGTGGAACGACCAATCTGGGAAAAGAGAAGAAGAAAAGAGGGACAGTAAGAGGCAGAGAGAAACAGAGAGAGAAGGGTAGGGATGAGAAAAATATTTTCCGTTTACCTATAATCCCTCTTAAACCTCAAATTCTTGTTGGCAATTCTTACTATGATAGCTAACTACTTATAATTGTTTCAATGTAGATGCTAAATCATTTCTAGTAGTTAGTTAATGTCACTGCAGTTACTGGACAACACTGACAAACCAATAGGGTAACAAGGACCAATTTTAGGACACAGATTAAGCCCGGACTTGGACTAAATCGTAGTGCCAATGGTGATACAGCATTGCATTCTTCTTAGTCTAGCCTAGTAATATAGTTCTAGAAACTGGGGCTGTATTACAGAAACATCCTATCCTTTTGTCTTAACTTAAGATCTGACAGATCAAAAGATATTTCGTATTACAGAAGTACATTTAATTAGGAATGTTACCTTACAGTATCTAATTATATCTGAGGTTAGAAAATCTTAATCTACTTGATTGAAGCTGACAATCTGACATTTAATCTGGGATTTTTAAACCCTTTTACAAAAAAACCTTCATAATTCAAAGCACCGTTTCAGTGCAGATAAATGTAACATGATTATGCCGGTTTTTATCTGGAGTTAAAGGATGAGACTATGAATTTAAGAAATGTTGTTCAGTAGTAGCTATTGTTCTAAATTCAGTCCTAACTGAAGCTGTGATGGTGTTTAAGCACATAAGATTCCAGACTTTAGAAGTTTCCACAACACAGCATTTGGTTCTTAAAGTTTAAGGGGATAATTCTATTATTCTACTTTCAATTCATTGCTTAACTTGCTTAACTGAAACTGAGAGGAACTGCACTGGGTTACACCCTGGCCTAGCTATCTAGCTGCTCTGTACATGTGAGTGTGAGTCACATTACTAAGGTCAAGCTTGCTTGACTTATTTTAAAAACCAAAGCAAACACAACCATAGTAGCAAGCAGTAAAGCTGTTCTCTGCCTAGCAACACTGAGTGATTAAAAGGTCAGCCTAGAGTTCCAGCACTCACTGACGTTGGGAAACAGAAACTACAGAGTGGAATGTGACTGGCTGCTGCCAGCTCGAGCAGGCGGACCGTGCCTGAGCGACAGTTAAAAACTCCAATGATCGTCTGCAGATTTAAGCCTAATCTATGCGGTTATGCAATGCAGGTCAATAAAAAAAAGTGTGGGTAATGCATCTTCCAGAAATGTAGGTTACTGTAAAAAGGTAGACAGTTTGTCGGGCTGAACTAATAACAGTCATTAAATGTAGTCCAGCAGTTCTTTTAACTTTAAAGAGCACAAACACGGGCACACTCAAATCAGATCTTTTACACCTCTCAAAGAAAAAAAAATATTTACACATTAAACATTTTAGTTTGTATGTAAAGTGCCAGAAATCTGTAGAGTGTGTATTGGTGTATGTAAAAGTACCTGGAACATATCTGTATTGCTGTCGTGAGTGTACTCTACCACCACCGTATGAGCTCGAGACAAGGTGTAGGAGATACTGTGCTGGTCCTTGTTGCTTATGGCCTACACAGAGAAAGGGAGAGATCAAGAAAAGGAAAACAACATAAAAACATCACAACAGCATGACCCATGTTTCCCTTTTTGTTGATAATGAGAATTGCAGATTCAGATTTCATTCATCTGCAAAATCTCCAGAAATTAAGCTATATTTAAATCAGATTTCAACCATTTCCCCATTATCTTAGATGACCAGCTTCAGGATGGCTGCTAATACCCTTTTTAGCCTTACAACGTGGATCACGTTTGCCCCGTCTTATACATAACAATATGCCATACAATGTCAGAAACCACATAAGCAGGTCTATACACATAGCTGCATTCAGATTGCAGGTCAGATCTGATTGCCGCCCAATTCTGATTGTGTTGTCTGGTCATTCACACTGGCCCTTATTCATCAAAGTTGTGTAGAGCTCAGAACTGACCATCCTGAACGAGATACAAACGGCTCTGTGTCTGATTCAGGGAATTGTCCTAGCACAACAGAAAAAGCAGTGATTTGACCGCAATTGATGAGTAAGCTTCAACGCATTGAAACAACTCAAGCATGAGTACCTTATTTACATATCATTTACAATGGACACGCCTCCAATTTGCACTTACATACATTTCATTTACATGATGGATGCCCTAATTAATGCAGATGTTTTAACAGCGAGCCAATAAAACAAAAGAATTCAGCAGGCTCATGAGCCAATATAGGTCCTCACAGGTGGAGTTTGGGGATTTAATTAAGTTAATTACAGCGTAATAAAGCTTAACAAAACTATAACTAAAACAAAGTTGTAGCTTTTTTTCTAGCATACAGCAACGTGTAATTACTTTTGTAGATCACTGGCTGCTTGAGCAATAATATTGCAGCATATAGTCTTCTACTGTACTAGGTAAGCTTACAATATCGGTACTTCAAAGCAAATGCTTTTTTTATGTCCTATTAGTTAGTTATTTTCTATTTTTACTGTTATTGCTGATATTATACTTATTATACTGGCAACAATCCAGAAATTATTCAAAGAATAAGCTCAATTGTTTTTCTTCCGAGTTCAAAATGACATGTTCTTCTGCCAGATGTGACTTTGATCTTGCAGATATGCCAAAGATTAAAGTGGTGAATAACTAAACCTTTGGTGAAATCTGCTCATTTTATTTGCAAATTTGTCTTTTTAATGTGACCCATATCTGACATCAGTCTGAACAGATTACACATATCGACCTGCATTCGCAAAAGAACAGCGACCCGCCCTCCACACTCATCCAACAAACACAACACTCTGTTTCCTTAAGATTAATAGAGTGCCTTGGTGCAAATGAGCTCAAAATGTGTGACCTGCTTTTTTAAACTTGTAGGACAAACAGCAGACATTAAACCACAGCCTAAACTCACAGAAAACAGCAAAAAAAAAAGTGGTTTTATTTTGTAAACGCTGTTCAAACAGAGAAAGGAAGCTCAGTTAACTTGGGTCACCTGCAATGAAGAAGCATGCTAGCAAAATGACACTAACCAGGTGCCAAACCAGGGGTTTAACATCTACTGGAAACAAAGTATTTAATCTGCGTGAAGCTCCTTTGACTCCTTTGCTTCTGCCTTTTGTCAAATCATGCTTGCTTGTTTACACCACCTGCGCTTGTCTCGCTCCTTCAAAAAGAAATACGTGAAGCGTAACCATAGTAACAGCTGTTTTGATGGCGTTGCTGTTAGGTCCATTTTTCAATGTGCCTGTCATATTGACACATAATTGATTTCAGTACCACGTATGAAAGCGGACCAAATCCAAACTGAAACGGCCAGAAACAATAAATTACTCAACAACTCAAAACTGTTTGAGGCAAGCGTGGATAATTGGGCCTGCAGGTTCCATCACTTTGTATCTACATTAGCCAAACAGTAATGTAGAAAAAGCAATGGACAAGTGGAGAGTAGACTGATCTCAGGATTTAGCATGAGTAAAAACACTTTCTCCAACTGCACCACACCTACTACAGGGTGGGACACTCAGCAGGAGTGTCAGAGTGGACATAAAACGGCCCTTGTATGGAGCAGTTTGAGCTGGCCATGTGGTAAAACAGAGTAGCTACTTATAAACGCGACTGCATCCAGACATGTGGATTAAACAAAGGCTTGAGACCCACATCATGAGCATGTGTCCCCCCGTGGTTCCCTCAAGTGACGTTTCTGTTTTTGATATAAAAGTCTGAGCTTTCATGCTGCATCAGTAATACTGCAGTATTCAAACAATAAATATAGATTTGAAGGCCTCACTGACATGTTTGCTGCATTCAAGGCAAAGCTGCTTACATAGAACTGGTTGTCCCTCAGGAGACAGCGAGCTGAATACCACTTTCTCTTGCTCAATCGCTCTTTCTATTTCTTACCTCCTCGTTTATAACAAACTGTAGCTAAACAACCAAGCAAAGCTGAAAAATACAGTACAACTAATGGCTAAAAGGCATCATCAGAATGCAAACTTTTAGGTCAAAGATCAACATGTTTCACTGTGAGCATATTTTAAAGCTGTACTACATTTTGGGGACTTTGAGTCCTCTCTGGTAGAAATGTGTAACTGCACATAAAATGAGGAAAAACATTTAGTAATGTGGCTTGTGTTTCAGACCCTCTTGCAGGGCGGATGAATCTGAAGATTACGGACATGCTGAAAGAGCAAAACTTAGTGAACAAGGATGTGAGTGAATTATCTGTTATTGCCGTCGTATCTTTGCTCGCATAATGGTTTTGCATCTGAGACCTAACATCGAATCGATGTTCAAGAAATATTCAACAACAAAAAATTTACACAATGCAGTTTTAAATATCAAGAGTGCAAATGTAACACTGGTGTAAACAGAGTCAGAGATTTTTTCTTTCAGTACTGTATAAAACTTACAGATGAACCAACCATAGAGAGTTGATCAGTATTGGCACATAAACCAATCAGACATAACATCATGTTAGCCACCTTTTACCCTGTTCTTCATTGGTCAGGACCCCCATGGACCCTCACAGAGCAGGTAGTATTTGGGTGGTGGGTCATTCTCAGCGCTGCAGTAACAGTGATGTGGTGGTGGTCTGTTAGTGTGTGTTGTGTTGGTCTGAGTGGATCAGACACAGCAGTACTGCTGGAGTTGTTAAACACCTCAGTGTTACTGCTGGACTGAGAATAGTCCACCAACCAAAAATATCCAGCCAACAGCATCCTGTGACCACTGATGAAGGACTGACCGACAGAAACCGTGCAGCAGCAGATGAGCTACTGACTCTGACTTTACATCTACAAGGTGGACCGACAAGGTAGGAGTGTCTAACAGAGTTGGCAGTGAGTGGACACTCCAGCAATCCACATTTGATACCATGTCTTAGTTACAATCGTTGCATTGTACAAAGTAGCCTACTTTTCCATACTTTTTTTTCTTAATTTTTCCTAATTCTATCTTAAATTCTTTTTTTTCTTTCATTGTTATAATGTGATGTGTAGCTTAATGGCACCTTACACATAGAAGAATGATCCCAGGCAATTCCACCTAGTGAGAAATCTAAGGCTACGTTTACACAGCAGGTAAAAGTGGCCCAAATCCAATCTCTTTATTCATATCTGACACAGGTGTGTATCTGTGTGTCAGTGTGAACCGCAAAAAAAAAAAAAAAGCACTGAATCTGACATTTTCAGTTCCGATTTGAGACGCTTTCATATGTGGTACTTAAATCTTATACGTATCCAAGCTGTAGTAATGCGACTCAATCTGAACAGCCAGATCGGAATTTATGCCACTTTTACGTCAGTACAACTCGACATTCGTCATAATTTCACGTTGCTGAGACTTAAAATATTTAAGCTGATATTTCTGTACAGAAAACTAGGAGACTTTCCAAAGTGAACCAAGCTGTGACCAAAAAACATGCTTTTTTTTTTACTTTACAGAGAGCTTGAACACATTTTCGGTGATGAGCCCAGCTGTCAGCCATTGGAAATTCATGATGGATCCTGTGATGCTGGCAAAGATGAAACTGAACCCTCAGGGAGCGACTGGCATTGGTTCATAGTCAAGGACTGTTATTTGGCTCATGCGGGTCAGTTTACAGGTCATGTTTAAAAGACATTGTGAACAGCCAAAACAAAACAATCTGATCTGGTGAGAACATTAGATTTGGGCCACTTTTACCTGCTGTTTGAACACAGCGTAAAGTTTTAAACTGAGAAAGAAAATCACTGATTTCTGACAAGCACCCAACTGACACTGCAAGGTCAGGTACTGAAATGGGAATTGGGAGAGAAGTAAGATCTGTACATCTCTGTTCCTGGGTCATAAGGGACTGAAAAAGATGGAGCAGGTAATGTTTAGAGTGCAATATGCTTCTACCTTGGCTGCTTGTGGTGTGCAGGCTACATGGATAGTGCTGGGTTTGACTCCATTTGCTTTGGGCCGCTTAAAGAGAGCGAAACGGCTCTTCCGTCTGCCACGGTCTCCATTTGGGAGAGAGCCATTGTACCTGCGGGCAAGAAACACCAACATGAATACATCTGACAACGCACCTGCTACATAATCAGAGCCCACATCTGCATGTTAACTCAGGACAGTGAAGAAAAACAGAAAACCAATCATATCAAGTGTTCAAGCAACAAGAGAAATCGAGCTCCCCCAAAGTAACACACACACTCAAATATAGATATTTCAAAGCACTTTATACTCTCTTTCTTCTGAGTTCACAAGCTATTAATAATGCATAAAGAGCCACAGACTTTGCGACGCTGAAGACGCTGATCATGGGGTGGAGAACAACAAAACAAATTCTGAGAGAAAGAGGACATATAGGCTGCTTATGTTTCTACATTAGACTTGAGCCGAATGACCATAGTGCTGTGAATCACTGTTAGTTTCCACCTATTGCGATAATCAAGTTAAGATAATTGAAAAGTCAGAAAATGTGCCATCCCTGGCTCTAAAGCACAAAAGCAATCACATCTCATAATCTGTTTTATTTATTACTTCTAATGTGTGGTCCATGTCCTAAATCAACCTTGCTATGTTGTCTGACATCAGAACCTTCTGGGAGAAAGTGAAAAGGCTGTGCTTCTTTCTTGCATTTTTATTCCATATCATTTTTACATGACAACGTTCCAGCCTCTCCTGATCCTTCAGAATTAAACAGGCTGTTTTACTGTGGGCTTAAACAGGTTAATGTGTGTGAATGTTTTGGTTTGTCATAACATTACAGAAACAATTCAAAACAGTCTGCTTCGTTTTCATGTTTGGACTGTATAGATTTGGCAAAAGGACAGTAAGTTTTGAAACTTCAGCAATATTTATGTTCTACATCAAACAAAGAAAGAAAAGGAGGGCAAAGTTCAGTTTTCCATGATGCCAGCCCTTTACAACCTGTAAACACAGAACTAAACCTATACCAAGAACTACAAACCACAGCAAGAACAAAGATCCAGCAAGCTGCTGACCAGCAAGAGTGTGTTTATTTCTGCCATCATGGTTCAGAACTACTGTCAATAATGCACTGTACAGACAAACGTGACAGGATGAACTGTTTACATTCACATTTACGGCATTTGGCAGACACTCTTATCCAGAGCGACTTACAATTTGTTCATTTTACACAGGTAGGCAAAGGCAGTGTTACATGTAACAGGTTATGCTAGTTTACACACTAGTGAAATACTGACAAACAAAAGCAATGTGTATGAATAACCATCTGCATCACAATATGTTTACACAGCGGTGTAACTGGATTCTAGGAAAACTGGATTCCCGTTTGGAAGAATGACTTTTAGTTACTATATTTGCCTGTTTAATTGCTATTATGATGTTTCTAATTAATGCATGCTCTCCATGCCACTCCACCCAGCGGCCTTTAACATTAACCTACATGCTCACGTTATGCCACCTATCTGGAGCGCAATGATTGTACTCAATATTTGGCTGTCTGACACACCACAAGCCAAACAAGGTTACAGAAATACTCTGATACACACCCTCTACTCCCGCCACAGCATTTTTCGACCCTTGAAAACACACGCAACATTGTAGACACATTTCAAAGCAGAAACTCTATATTCCTTCTTCTGGGTACATGATCTATTAATAATGCACAAAGAGCTGCAGATTCTTCAGATGCTGAGGAGGTTGGTTGATCATGGTGGTGTCTGATAACACAACAAAATAAACTTGCTCTCATAAGAGGAGAACATATACTGCACCTCCAGTGACTTCTATAGTACACATATAGGTGCCTGGTCTTCCTCCTTACTCCTTTAATGACCACTTCAGGGACTTTGTTCTCATGTGCTAGGCTACTAACACAAGACGCCAGAGGGCTTTCTGTCTGGAGCTAAAGCTCTAACTAAACAGAAACCAATCCGCTTAAACTGCAGAGCTCACACACCTCTGTGTGCGGTCCTGAAATGAAAACGCTTTCAACTATGAAGGTGCTGTAGTAGTACTTTGCTTCTTATGGTCCACTCAGATTCAGTTGAAGCTCAATCAGTCTGGAGCTTCCGATCAATGCGCTCTGAATCAAAATCAATATTTCCATTCAACGTGCCCTTGATCAAAGTCAATACATCTAGAGGAAAAGCTTTCGCACCACGTCTGGACTCCAGCGTCTGTGTGTGGCTGTACAGGCTCCTGAAGGTGGCGCTATAACATTGTGTTACTTCGGTAATTATAAACATCTATTCTTGGTAGTAGTGGACAGTGGTGCCAAAAATGTTTATCGCAGTGTTATCAGAAATTTTTGTGGTTTAGGTATATAGACAATCATGCTACAGGACCTTTGCTGTCACATGGGGGTTTTGCTGTACCTTTCTGGCCAACATACAGCAAGTTTTTTTTGGTCTTCCAGATTTTGCCTTGACTTCCATATGGAGTCAAATTAGGGTCTTTAATAGTGACGAGAAAAAAAATATATCGCAAATATAAGATTAGCATTTTGCATTTTACGTTCCTGTTTTGTTTTTGCAATACTTTCCCTCTTTTGCGTTTCTTTCTTTTGTTTGCGTCTCGCGTTTTACGTTCCTCATTTTTTTTTGCGCTTCTCTTTTCTTTGCTCCGGTTTTACCCTGTGTGGGGGCGGGGAAAGAGGCGTGGCCAAGATCGAAAGGCGTGCCGTGAACGTTCCGCGTCATCAGTTGGAGCCACCGTCACACAGCACGGCAATTCGGTTTACTGGTATCATGGCAGACGGTCGCCCAGCTGGACCACAGCTATATACACTGATATATATACACAGGTATATACAAGCTGAGGGAACTACTGAGGACAAGTTGTAAGCCTTCTGTGCCGAACCATGTCTAGGTAGAAAGTGGTAAATCTGCACGTTCTGGTGTCTCCTTCTGCATCACACACACACACACACACACACACACACACACACACACTTGAACACAGTAAAGGCTTCATGACCATCTAATTAGTTCGGGTGCTGACAAAACACCAACATGTGCAAGACAGGAGTACTCCAGGACCAGGATTGGGAACCACTGGCCTGATTCAGTAGACCAGTAGTTTTCAGCTCCAATCCTGATGACCTACTGCCAAGTGTGTGTGTGTGTGTGTGTGTGTGTGTGTGATGCAGAAGGAGACACCAGAACGTGCAGATTTACCACTTTCTACCTAGACATGGTTCGGCACAGAAGGCTTACAACTTGTCCTCAGTAGTTCCCTCAGCTTGTATATACCTGTATATATATCAGTGTATATACCTGTATATATATCAGTGTATATACCTGTATATATATATATATATATATATATATATCAGTGTATATAGCTGTGGTCTAGCTGGGCGACCGTCTGCCATGATACCAGTAAACCGAATTGCCGTGCTGTGTAACGGTGGCTCCAACTGATGACGCGGAACGTTCACGGCACGCCTTTCGATCTTGGCTACGCCTCTTTCCCCGCCCCCACACAGAGGGTAAAACCGGAGCAAAGAAAAGAGAGAAGCACAAACAAAAATGAGGAACGTAAAATGCGAGATGCAAAGAAAAGCAGTGTGACGCGCAAACAAAAGAAAAACGCAAAAGGGAGAAAATATTGCAAAAAAAAAGCAGCAACATAAAATGTGAAACGCAAACAAAAGAAAGAAACGCAAAAGAGGGAAAGTATTGCAAAAACAAAACAGGAACGTAAAATGCAAAATGCTAATCTTATATTTGCGATATATTTTTTTTCTCGTCACCATTAAAGACCCTAATTTGACTCCATACTTCCACAGTTCTCCTTGACTGCCATTTCATAATGACATTTCTGACAGCAGCAATCCCAAGCTTTGATAGCTTTTTTTTTTTTCAGCCTTCTCCTCCTTTTTAGGCATCAATTTTCTTAATTTTCAGATCCACAGTCAGAGGACTTAGAGGTCCCCACAGCAGTTGACTGAAGTACGGGGACTGAGGAATCAGAAGATTTATTATACTCCTGAATTGTCATGAGCTGAGAATTTTTAATAACAATTCATGACCTGCAAGACATGTCCTAACGAGTCAGTTAAGGCCTAATGAAAAGTTCTGCTCACAACTGTACACGTCTGGACAGTTTGTATTATTAATGGAACTATTTTCCCTATTTTGGAATAATAGTGAAGTTAAAAAAGTTAAATGGCACATATCAAATAACACAGTGACTGAACACGAGTTAAATACATTCAAATTTGTATATTAGACAATTCAAAGTCTTTGCTTGGTTTACCCACTCTTGGCGTTCTCTCAAACAGCTTCAGCCACCTGAGGTACTTTCCCAACAGGTTTGAGGAATTTCCTCATATACTGAGACCCTGCTGCATGAAACGACTTGGGTGGGCATTTAAACATAAGCCTTTACATCAAAAATGTCTTTAAATATGAAAAAAATAAAAATCAGGTGATTCCAAGCTATTGGTACTACACACACACACACATATAGCCTTACTCAAGCTGTTCACCCTTTATAGTACAGTTTTTCTCCACTTCTACACAGGCACATCCACAAACAACCATTCCACAGTGTGAGAAGTGCAGGGAACTGCCTTGGACTTTCTAGAGAGGGGTCTAAATAACACACCTCCAGTGAGCTAACCAACACAGAAACACCACACACTCCACACACTAGGAGGATGTAATCATGGAAAGTTTCTGGCTGGGACTCCGGGGATGGTAAGAGCAGTGGAGACCAATAAATCAGCACAGAATTCCCAAACAGCTGAGTGAGTCACCCCGAACAGGGAATTTCTGCAGTGTTGCTCAGGACACGTGTGTGGTGTTACATGAGAGTCGTCATCACATTTGCAGCGAACAAGAACAGAAAAAAAAAAAAAGAAGAGAAAAGAGTGATGGATGAGATAAAGAAGAGAAAGACTTGTTAGCTAGAAAGACTCACTGTTATCTGTTTGTGGAACAAGCAGAGTACAGAAGGATCAGTGGAAAAATAGGGGGGGGGGGAGAAATAAAGAACAGTGGTGTGAAGGAATATAAGAGTAAGAAGGTGGTGAGAGAAGTGAGGGAGACGTTTCTCCTCCACAACAGACAACTCTTTAAAACAAAAGGTATTTATTGGGATCATGACCTACAAATACTTCAGCTGTTCATTAACTCCCTCTCTCTGCGCCTCACTCTCTAAACCACAAATGACTCGTCATATCAACTTATCAAACTCTAAGTGATAAGCAGGCTTAAAAGGTGCATCATCATATGAATATGAAGAACCTGCCTTTCTGTTCCTAGTGCTACCTAGTTAGACATTTGAGGCCAAAGCTCAAGCAAAAATCTGATTTCCTCAGTTTTACCAGATACTGGATCAGCCAAGACATGCCTGGTGACTGGTTTGCTTGTCTAATTTTTGGAGTCACAAAGCTAACATAGCTAAGAATTAATGGAAACAAAGCAAACTGAGTGCAAACTGACAAATCAACAACCTCAAACCGTGTGGTGCTGTTAAACAGTCTCTAACAGACTTGGTAATATTGCGGATTTACTGCAAAAACTATGAAAAATCTATGAAAACCGACAGACAAAAATCAGGCTTTAAGCTACGAGACAAATTTTTAACAGACTTTTATTCATCCTGAATTTTTACTAGTTTTTTTATTCATTTATATTTGCATTTGTTTATAGTTGTACTCTGTAACTGGACCTCATTTTAGGTCTGATTCCCAAATGGACATATTTGACATCAGCCTAAACAATGTAAACAATGTCAATAACACTGTACTACATAACGCCATGACCATACCATGAACATGTTATGGCAGGTGTCATATGTCCAGTAATATAACAGTGTCATGCAACTGTTAACACTTATTGTTGTGACAGATGTATATACTATAGTATATAATTTACAGGAGATAACTACAATATTCTTTCCAAAACTTAGCATGCGACATAAGTCATCATGACATCAAACATTGCATCTGTCACAACCACCGCCAGTAACAGTAACATGAGACAGTTATATCACTAAACCAGACGAAATCAAGACAACTCATGACAAGATATGACATGTTTATGGTATAGATATGTCAATGTTATGTAGGATTATGGCATAGTTATGTCACTGTTATGCAGCATTATGGAATGGTTATGCCAATGTTATGCATTATGGCAAGGTTATGTCAATGTTATGCAGCAGGGTTCAAGTAAAGTGTTACCCAAATGCCATATTGTAAATATCACAACAAACGGGACAGATTTTATATCTCAGATTTAGTCACAGTAACTGCAATAACATGCAACAAACACTCTGAACTGTAGTGCACTCTGGCCTAGCCAAGACAGCGGGTTTATACAGGTGTTGTTTTATCTGTCTTTTCATATTCTAAAGCAATAAGCCACTGAAGGCCGTGCATTACCAAGGTTTTGATGCCCGGGGAAGGAAAGGGACTCTAAAGGAGAGCCTTGAGTGGAATACAGCTTCTATAAAAGTTGGTCTCATGTTTTACACTGAAATCAACCGTTCTATAATTGCTCTACGGTCCATGTTACATTTACACATATCAACCCGTATCACACAGAGCAATCGTACCACAGTTTGTTTATATTGAACCAGATCTGCGAACACACCCTGAGAAAATCAAGGTTTAAACACTTGAACAGAAGGAACATAAAAGATTTTAAAGGGCCCACTTCCTACAGTACTCTCGTATTTCATTTGTCCCTTGAGGTCCACCTAAAACATTTGTGTTTTTATATACCAAAAGAGGTCATAATTCATTTTTTCATCTCCCTTATCCATTTTAAACATTTTTTTTGCATTACTGTGTCTTTCAGACTGCTATATGGAAATTGTTCTTAACATAGGCTGTTTGTGCAGCTTAGTTTCTGTATATTGACTGTAAGGACTGGGTAACAATGTTTATATGCTATATCAAACTTAAGAGAAATTTGTTCGTCCATGATATGAGCCCTTTAATACACTAATGTATAGTCATTTCTAAAAAAAAAAAAAAAATTCCTTGAGGTGGCAGTGAATCCATTAAAATTCCCTGGCCCACTGGATTTCTGACACCTTTCTTTTTAGATAATGGCATAGATAAGCAGCATACTGCAGGGCTACGGCAGGACTGAGATGGAGAAGCACTGACCTAGATCAGAGGTCTCCAACCCGGTTCCTCAAGGACCACCGGCCAGCCTTCATTTTCATTCTAACTTAGCTCTAACCACATTGCAGTTGAGGGGATTGATTAACCGACTGAGGTGTATAAAGCACTGGAAAAACAAAAATAATTTATGACTGGCAGGGGGTGCCTCGAGGACTCGGCTGAAGCTCTCTGACCTAGATTGCCACACAGGTGGCCCCCACATTGCATACAAACACACACACATAGACACACGCACACACACACACACACACACACACACACACACACACACACACACGACTAGAACACGCCATTCCGGGAGGAATAAAGCCTATTAAAAACGCACAGGTTTGTCAGAGGTCATGCAATTCAACTGCATTATAAAAATCACTGATAGTCCTGGGCAGCACTGACAAAATTCAGTTAATATGAAGTTAAATGAACTTGTGCTTCCTGGTTCTGTCTCTCTATGCTGAAATAATGCCTTTATATACTTTACAATTAGTTTGCTCTGTTTCCTTCTTTTAAAATTACAGCACGTGGGAACCTTACACAGCATATTTCTATCACCACTGCAATTACACTGCATTCCTATACAGGCCATATATCGCCCAACACTACTTAGATATCACTGCTGTCAGAACAAAACCTCGTATCTACGTTTTTGTCGTTATCTGTTTTTCTTATCATTTGAAAGTGCCTGTTGGTCTTTTGATATTGTGTGTAAATTTCATGAAAGATGAACCAAAAGAAACGGCCAAAAATGACTCAGAAGAGTCTGGTTTCATTGACATACATTAAAAGTAAGTTATATTTTTTCCTTCTCTTGTCAAGTTACCATTTTGGAAATATGAGGTTTTGTCCCGACAGCGATTTAAAAGTGATCTCAGTAGGGCTGGTCAGAACAGAATTTTACAGGCTTTGAGAATTTGCTTTTATTTATGAACAAGTACTTGAATACTCGTCCTCAAAATCACCTTTACATAATAGAATAATATTTACATTGCATAATTAATCATACATTTATTAAAGTTATAAATATATCCAGTGTATTATTAGTCAGGCTGAAGCCTGTTGCCCTCATGACATACAGATGCAGGTTTTTTGAGTCACGCAGGCACTAAGGGTGAATCACAATTCACGCCTTTTATTTATCACCATCACAGATTTAGTCCAGTTTAGTTTAGCTGCTTTTATTTCTTTTATCGAGTTATTTTATTCAGCTATTCTTTTAATCATTGAAAGCAGCAGTGAGGTTGACGAGCAGGCCAAGCAGAGTCAGCCATAGTTGAGCAGAGAGTGGAATTGAGGACTGAAGAGAGTTTGAAGCTACAGGCTTGTCTGAACGCGAGGAGGGCCACCACTGAAGTGGCTTACAAATTACCCCGCTCAGCTGGTGTATCCTGTTCTCCTGGAGGTACCAAGCTCAGAGCACGCGGTGCAAGGTAATGCCCAAACTCGCTTCCACTCCACGAAATGTGCGTTTCGGGCCAGAGCCTAAAGCACTGGCATCAAACTCAACCACTGAAGGGGTCATGTTAAAAAAATCTCAACATCCATGGGCCAGATGAAAAAATTTATTTTATTTAATTTCTAATTAATGTTGTGCTGTAACCCGAACTGGCCATTTACGCAAAAAATGCTTCAGCAGTAAAATATAGGCATTTGTAGTAGACCTTGAAATATTACAGGGACATTTGAAGCATTCAAAATGTATATGTCCCCAGGTGCTCGGTCATTTAAACCTACCTATTTGCTTGAACTAGACCCCTGGCATCTGTTCTTTGGTGCAAGTTCATTAAGACTTGGTTTCAATTCCTGAGCTGCTGAGAAAACTTTAGGTGTTTATTTTGGATGAACTGACATGCAGCTAATGTGATTAGTAATATGACTGATGTGGAACTGTGTACAACTGAGGTGTAGTCTCTGTCCCACAAATTGTTGTTGGGGTAGGAGAGTCAGAGCACACATTACGTTGCAATGCATGATGGGGACTGTAGTGCAGTGCATTGTGAAATTGGTTAATATTAACAGAAAATTAAAATACTCTCACGGGTGTGTAGGATTGTGTCATGGGCCTGATCTGTGCTTTTGACACATGGGGCCTAAAGGGTCAGACTTGAGTGAACCTTAGCCCAGTGGCAGACACCTCTGCATGGCAGTTTCATTTAAAATGCTCCTACACAATCATATTCAGGCATCTCTGCTCTTCTAGCTGCTCTAGACAGTAATTTCACTTCTTTTGAGCTTCTTTACATCAATATAATTAATCCAATTACAAAACAGAATGCATTTTCTTTAATTAATATTTACAGACCACCAGGAGCCTATGTAGAATTTTTAAAAGAATTTAGTGATTTCGCTGCAGATTTAGCAGTTTGTAGTGATAAAGTAATTATAGTAGGAGACTTCAACATTCATTTTGAAAAAGTTGATGACTCATTAAAAAAGGCTTTTGCATCAATTCTAGACTCAGTTGGTATTGCTCAAAATGTAACAGGACCTACGCATTACTGTAATCATACTCTGGATCTGGTTTTGACCCTGGGTGTTAGCATAGATAACCTAGATATTCTTTCTCAAACCTCAGTAATCTCAGATCATTATCTTATTTCTTTTAAACTTCATCTTAGTCATAATATACGTACATCCCCCAGCTACTCTATGAAACGTTCAATAACGCCCTTTACCGCTCAACAATTTACTGATAACCTTCCTGATTTATCAACCATAGTGTACTCTCCAGGTAACCCAGCAGAACTAGACAAACTAACTGATTGTTTAGAAAATACCTTCCGGTCTACTTTAGATGGTGTAGCACCACTTAAACACAAAAAAGAGAGACAGAAAAAACTTGCGCTGTGGTATAACGACCAAACTCGTACTTTAAAGCAATTAGTACGAAATTTTGAGCGAAAATGGCGATCAACCAAACTGGAAGTATTCCACTCTGCTTGGAAAGACAGTATTGTTGAATATAGAAGAGAAATTAATAAAGCCCGCTCAGAGTATCTGGCCTCTCAGATCGAGATTAATAAAAACAACCCTAGAGTTCTCTTTAGTGTTATTTCTAAACTGACTAAAAATCAGGCAGGTACTGATCCTCAGATTCCAGCAATCCACACTAGCAATGCTTTTATGGACTATTTTGATAATAAAATCGAAAATATTCGGGACAAAATTCAACAGATAAATAGCACATCCTGTCTGTCATCTGGTGTGGCTGATATAGAACAAAATCCAGCTACCGAAGTCAGGTTGGAAGTTTTTAACCCACTACATCATTTAGAACTGGAGAAAATTATCTCCTCATCAAACTGCACAACCTGTACACTTGATGCAGTTCCCACAAAACTATTAAAACAGGTATTACCAGACATAATTAAACCACTATTAACAATAGTAAACTCATCATTAAACCTGGGGTATGTTCCCAAAGCCTTTAAACTAGCAGTAATTAAACCTTTGATCAAGAAACCAAATCTTGATCCTAGTGTACTATCTAACTATAGACCTATTTCAAATTTACCATTTATTTCTAAGATTTTAGAAAAGGCCGTGGCCCAACAACTTGGCTCTTATCTGCAAAGAAACCAGATCTATGAAAAATTCCAATCTGGATTTAGGCCTCATCATAGCACTGAGACAGCTCTAGTTAAGATAACAAATGATCTGCTTCTTGCCGCTGACCAAGGCTGCGTTTCTTTACTGGTACTTCTTGATCTGAGCGCAGCTTTTGATACAATAGATCATAATATCCTCCTAGAAAGATTAGAGAAAATGGTCGGTATAACTGGAACTGCCTTATCATGGTTCAAATCATACTTGACCGATCGTTTTCAGTTTGTGAGGGTAAATAATATACCCTCCAATTATACAAAGGTTAGATATGGAGTTCCACAAGGCTCTATCTTAGGACCGTTATTATTTACGTTATACATGCTCCCCCTGGGCAAAGTTATTAGAAAACATAATGTTAATTTTCATTGTTATGCAGACGACACGCAGCTCTTCATATCAGCCAAACCTGATGACAAACAGAGAATAAAGAAAATGGAGGATTGCGTAAAAGATGTGAAATCATGGATGTCACACAACTTTCTTCTATTAAATAGTGATAAAACAGAAGTTCTTCTATTAGGCCCTAAAGCTGCTAGAAATAAATTATCACACCTAATGTTGAATCTGGCCGACTTCTCAGTCACACCTGGTTCAACAGCTAAAAATCTTGGCGTTATCATAGATTCAGATCTAGCATTTGATAAACACATATCTAATGTTACTAAAACAGCTTTTCTACATCTCCGTAACATCACCAAGCTAAGAAATGCTTTATCCTTACATGACGCAGAAAAATTAGTACATGCCTTCATTACGTCAAGGCTAGACTACTGTAATGCGCTACTGTCAGGATGTTCTAGCAGTAACTTAAATAAACTTCAGCTAGTTCAAAATGCTGCAGCCAGGGTCCTTACTAAAACTAGAAAATTTGACCATATTAGTCCAGTCCTATCAGCTCTTCACTGGCTTCCAGTCAAATTCCGCATAGACTATAAAATTCTCCTGTTAACGTATAAAGCCCTACATGGGCTCGCTCCTGAGTATCTGAGAGACCTTATCTCCTATTATGAACCACCACGATTACTTAGATCACAGGGTGCTGGCTTCCTAGTAGTTCCCAAAATTCAGAGAAGCTCTGCAGGAGGAAGAGCTTTCTCTTATAAAGCGCCCCAACTCTGGAATAATCTCCCCGATAATGTTCGGGACTCAGACACAGTCTCAATCTTTAAGTCTAGACTAAAAACTTACTTGTTTAGTTTAGCTTTTGGTAGTTAATGTTAATTCCCTTTAGATAAGGCTGCAGATCCAGGGGTTCATGGACATAGTGAATTGTGGGTAAACTGAGATGCTGGTGCTGCTGTCACTCACTACATGCAGTCACTCAGGTTTGTGGACGGTGGAGTGGGTGAATGCCAGTGTCTCAGGGAGCCTCCGTGTCTATGTTACCTTCTGGCTCTCTCCCTTTAGTTAGGCTGTCATATTCAGACCTGCCGGAGTCATTAGTCACACTCTGATAATTTTTTACATTTTCTGTTCTTCATAAATCCAGTCTAAACTAATTCCTAAATCTTTCCTTCCTCCGAGTTACTGACTGTCCACCGGTCCGGCCCAATACTGATGGATGTCCCACCCTCAAGTCCCCCTGTCCCCCTGATTGACCAGACTGATGGAAGTTTCTGGAACGCAGCTTCTCCACTACAGATCACATCCAAATCTATATGAACTCTAATTGTTTCCACTGTTGATTATACACACCTGAATATATTAGAACTGCGTGGATGTAAAATTGACTTTTCAATGTTTAACTTATAAGTTGTCTGACCAGTGGTAGGATGGTCCCCCCTTTAGATGTGAGTCTTGGTCCTCCCGAGGTTTCTTCCTCCTCCAGCTCTGAGGGAGTTTTTCCTTGCCTCAGCGCTCACGGGGGTTCTGTATATTCTGTATATTATGTTCAGTGTTTTGTCTGATTCTCTGTGCTGTGATTCCCATTTTTGTAAAGCTGCTTTGTGACAACATCAGTTGTAAAAAGCGCTATATAAATAAATTTGATTTGATTTGATTTGAGTGATGAATTGGTTGCATGCTGAGGTGCATGGTATAAATTATGCATTCAAAACCAGCTGTTATTTATTTTTAACATTTCCCATATACTAACTATAACTGTTCTTTGAAGGCATCTGCTGATGGAATATATACAGGGAGATTCACTCAAGAGGAGTGAATATTCTGTAATAACTCTTGTTAGGACGAAGCAATCTGAGCGAAACAATGTGCAATGTGCTCCTCGCTACATGGAGCTTCGAACAAGCCAGGATGCCCCTGTGTCGGACAGATGATGTGGCACCAGACAACCATTGCGGCGTTTAACCTCCATTTGCAACTTCCGGGTCCATACCCTTGTACCCCTTCATATGTTCGGCAGAAAACAGACCACTTCCAGCTTCATGTGTAATGCATATGTCACATATGTCAAGGTGTGCAGCAAATCTTTTTGGTTCAGATTGCTTCATTCTAATGGGAGCTACAAGAGAATATTCAGGGCCTCTTTCGAGTGAATCTGAAGCTTAGCCACATTAAAAAGAATCAAACACTAAGGTAACATACAAACATGCGTTCAAAGTATCCTGGCCTGAAAAAAAAGTGCAATGTGTTAAATTTTCAGAGTGGTAGAACAACATCCTGGTCCATCACTCTTACCCAAGTACAATGAGCTCTCCGTATTTAATTGGCACTTTGGTGGAGGAGGTGGAGATGTTCTCCTGCTCGGGGGAAAACATGGGCACGGCGTGTGTGCGCTTGTGTGCGTGCGGGTGTTCTGCCTCTCCAGCTACGAACGCTACACAACCACACAGTCGGTCTCAGCTGTGTCTCAGCTTCATCGCTGCCAGCATCAGCATCATCGTCGCTGCTGCTACTGCACGAACCCTACAAAGTGAGAGAGAAAGAGAACATTAACCAATTAGTCAGAGGTATTAAGCAATAGCAGTGCAAATTCTGGAAGTGGCTAGAAGTTTAAAGCTTAAAACTGGATCAATTTGGTGGTGCGATAAACAGGAAGGGGCTACTTTCAGTAGTTAAAATGATCCCAGTGACCCCAAAACAAAGATATGTTTAAAAGTGGAAGCACAGGCCATGAGGACAGTGGTTTGATTACTCATATTTGGTCTTGTCTTGCAGTCAGGAGTGAAAATTAAGCATGATGAACAGCCCTATTATTATGTCCCGTAGCGTAACTGAGCTGATAACGATCATCATTAAGGTAAGCATATGAGATGACCACATATCCCACCATTCTTTTAGCATTATATTGCACTGGCTATATATGCCACTAACACATGGATGAGTTGATTACATTTCTCATTAACACAGAAGGAATTTGAATAGCAAATGTGAACTATATGCTAGCCCTGCTTTCTCCTTACACAACCTTACAGCTCAGCTAATTAAAGCTACTAACACCTGTTAGCCTTGCCAAACAGAGCACACTGAATATCCACATACACGCACACACACACCATGACACAAACGTGCGAGGCGTGTGAAGACAGTGAGGGGGTTAATGAACAGATCCTCTCTCAGCTAACTCTCGCAGTGAGACTAAGTCTGATTCATCAGGCTTACTGACAAACAGCCTGCTGATCCCATCAGGGACGCTACACACCATTACTGCTACAAGATTGCAAAATCTCGCCTTGTAGTTCTGCCGCAAAATGTCTTGCATACACGTTACCGGATGGTGAAATCGGACAGTGATAAATGTAGGTGCCCAAGCCTGTATTACAGCTGCAAATGAACATATATTGCCATTAAGGCAGTCCCAATTACACCATTAAAAAGATGAATCAATTAAAAAGTACATTCTCAAAGAAGCAGCTTAGTAATAAGGTCATTATAAAGCTATTAGGCTTTACTGACGGTATTGTTTCCAAAAAAAGAAGACTATGCTACTTGGACGTCTGTTAGAAGCTTCAACAAGTAAAGCTGAAGTAAAGCTGGTTTAAGCAGGATTATACAAGTTAGTTCCAGCCACGCAAGACGATTGGTTGTGAAGCGTTCTATCGATTTTTTTCTAGCGTTTGTTTTCCACAAACACTATCACTCCGCTGAGACGCCGCAGTAATGACTGACAGCTGTAGGAGACGCTTTTAAACGTTTTCATTTATAACTTTGTGCACAAACAGAAAACTTTTAAGACACTTTTAAGATCACATTTGACCGACAGCTGATTTGGTCAGACTCTGATATGAGACTACACTAAATTCCCAAACTATCTTTACCGCTGAGCAGCTTTTCAGTCGGCAGCTGTAACAGAAGAAGAGCTAAACAGGAATGAACCAAATACCATTCACCAAACAAAATTTGTTGTAAAATGCTTTACAGACTGGCTGGAAAAACAACGTTAACATCGATCCAGCAAAAACGGACAAAACTGAGCTAAACTTGATATTGTGACAGTTTTATGGCTCAGTCAGTACTTCAACAGCCAAGGCTTACTGTGCAGCGAGTGAGCGGAGCTCGTTACTCTGACGTAGCAACAAGCTGCTTGTTAAGGAACCATAATTTGGAGGAAGGAATTGCTGACATTAAAACATTAAATGCCAAGTTCACAGACCTATTTATTTATTTATTACTTTATTCATTCACCCTTCGGCCCGTGCCTGTGAGTAAATCACAGCCGTGATGTCATTTTGCGATAACTCACTCCCTCTCATGTTCTATTGCTTCATTAAACCCGTGGAGGAAGTGAATGTATACAGTCACTAGCTTGGCGCTAACATATTGAAATTCCCATGGAAAAAGTGGAAAGCATTTATTGTATCGGCGGTACTCAAGCTACTTAGAAAGTGAATATTTCTGTATTAAATTATGCGCAGCCACGTTGCACCATGTTAATAAAATCACAGTTTCAAAGAGTGAAATTGAATGTCTCAAATGGAATCATTAAAAATTATTCAGAATGTATTAAATTGATGATGCAGTCCGAAGAAGCAGAGCCTGACGGACATGTGTTTATGCACTGTTGCCAGTGTTTTATTTATATACTGATCTTTTCCAATGAAGTATCCTGAAATCTTTCAAAGGCTCTGCATAGAATGCTACCGATAAGTTAAACCCATTGATATTGTTTGGCGAGCAAACAAAAAATGCTCAAATAATCAATCAAACTATTCACCAGACCAACCTTATCACTTATCAATTTATTTAATCGATAGTGACCGTTCCAATTACCATGTATTACTGCCGCACCAGCTGACAAACCTCAGGATTTCCAAATTATTTTCTCTGTGTATTTTAGTAAATCAGAGCATTTTTTATGAACCAAACATATAAAAAGAATAAAAATGACACAAGGACATCTTTAATCATGTCACTTTCCTGTTTCAACCAATGTGCTTTTATATATTGCAAGGCATATCACTACATGGACCAGCATAACCACAGTATGCTCAGAAGTACTACAGAAAATATCAGTAGCATAGTTAAGCAAGCTAATGTCTGAAGCTATCATCACAGTACACAGGCTGCTATGTCACCCTACTTATGTTACTGCAAATATGCACCTTGCTTTAAATACACTAAACCAAAATCATATAAAAAGACCACATGGCGAATTTACTCAACTCTTCCCTACTGCCAGTACACAATGTGGATTATACTCCATACTGCAACTTTCCCACTAGCCCAGACCACTTAAACCTACAGTGATGGATGGTGCCCAAGTCTTCATTCATATACTGCATTACTGTGTACACCTTGGCCAGTTCAGCTCACACTGACCGCTACACTCACTCACTAAGCCTGCAAACAAGATTTAAAGGGTCAAACTGGGGCTGTCACAGAGCAGGTGTTCTACTTAAAGCCAAGGCACATGCATTAAAACAGGAGAGGCAGAGAGGCTCTCTCACACAGAGAGACAATGATCAGAGCAAGAAGCACAGCCTGGATAGAGACTGGATAGAGTGCATCAGCGTAATACAGGAGGTGAAAAGGAAGATTTGCACTAGCAGTGAAGGTTCTCTGTATTTAACACAGTGATTTTCATTAGAAAACACATGCGCAGATCACTAACAATAGTCATTAACTAGCCACAGTAGTGAGTGAGGTGAATGTAACTGGTTGTGGGGAAGTCTGATCCTATTGTTGTGATGCAAGCACACCCCAGCACTCAAAGCATACAGGAGTTTAAACCATAGTGGAAATGTTACAAATAAAGCCTTATCATGAAACTCTATCTATATTCTTTAATTCTACAACCCGATTTCCAAAAAAGTTGAGATGCTGTGCAAAATGTAAATAATAAACTAAATGCAATGATGTGCAGATCATTTAAACCCTATATTCAACTGAAAATAGTACAAAAACATAAAAATAAAGATGAGGAGGGGTTCACCACTCTGTGAAAGACCGCATGATCAAATGCAACAATGGCAATAATTCAAGAATAACTTCTCTCAGCGTAAAATAGGAAAGAACTTTTGCTTTTCTTCATCTACAGTGCATAAGAACATTAAAAGATTCAGACAATCTGGAGAAATCTCCATATTGAAGGGAAAAGGCCAAAAACCAGAATTTGCTGGCCATGAACTTTGGGCCTTCAGACGGTACTGCATTAAAAACAGACATCACTGCATGGCTCAGACACACTTCTGAAAACCAGTGTCTGTGAAATGTTTATTGCTGCATCCACAAATACTAATTAAAACTAAAACAGAAAGATCATTTCATATATAAACAGGCTTGTTTAAAATGGACGGCAGGGAAGTGGAAAAGTGTTCTGTGGTCCAACGAATCAACATTTGAAACTCTTTTTGGAAACCATGGACACTAAAAACCACTCAGCTTGTTATCAGCGCACAGTTCAAAAGCTAGTGTTCATGATCGTATAGGGGTGAATTAGTGCACATGGCATGGGTGATGTGCACATCTGCGGAGGCACCATTAATACTAAACAATACATACATGTTTTGTCTTTTGCAGGGAACGCAAACAAGACCATATCAAACCACATTCTGCATGTATTACAACCGCATTGCTCCATAATAAAATAGTCCAGTTGCTAAACTGGCCTGCCTGAAGTCCAGACTTCTCACTACTGAAAACATTTGGTGCATTATGAAATAAACTGTGACAAAAGAGACCTCGAACTGCTGAGCAGTTGAAATCCATTTCTTTTGGTCCATTCTTCATGAAATTTACATACAATGTAAAGGACAACAGGTATTTTCAAATTATGTTAAAAAAAAAAAAAAAAGAAAGGGCAAAAAATGGAGATACAATGTTTTTTTCAACAGCAGTGCTATTTATTCTATTCTATTCTATTATATATAGAATCCAGTGTATATACTACACACATTAACAGATGTGTATAGTATCTGAATCACCACTGTACAAGTGCTCTGGCCCTATAAAGCTCAGACAGCGCCTTTGTTATCAGCTCATCAGGCCTGCACGCAGTGCTCAGCTTATCTGGGCAGACAGGAAGTCCACTCTGGGCCTTCGGGGAGCTGAAGGACATTAACCAACTGCCGGCAACATATAGTCCTCTGTGTGCCACGAACACCCTACAGGAAGTGATGTCATTGAGGACAACTGGACACTTTCAGCATAAAGGACCATCTGAGTCAGGACAGCACACACACATCACACATGGCCGTGTAACACACGACCCTGCGAATCACAATGGGAGACTGATCCAGGACCAGCGATTAAACAAGGGCTGAGTGGGCTATTCAGTATGCGCCAGACAACAGCATTAGTGTGCAGCCTGAATAAAGATTAGAATATTCTACAGGAGATTTGTGCTGGGATGCTAGCAGCCTACTGTATATTCACTGACCTGAGGTTAATAATGTTTTATACACACTCGCCTGTCTGAGACCGAGACAGACTCGGTATCTCTGCTTCCTTACAGCTAGTGAGAGTAAGACTGTGTGTCTGTATGTGCATCTAGTCAAAATGCATGCGTGTAGGCAACAAAAAGAATGAAAGAATGACAAAAAAAATACTTCAATAATGAAAGAAAACCATTTTCGTTGTTGTTGGGAGGAAAGGCCGGCACCTAGAAGAACAAAAACCTTGTTTTTTTTTCGGCCTCCCATCCTTTCACTAAAAACGTTTTTTTTTTTTAAATGGCCTACAGAGTGGAGCTTTGGGGAAATTCTATGTTCAGTGTTTTTGTAAAAATGGGGAAAAAAATACAGCTTTTTGAAAATGCTAACATCACATTGGGCGTCATTCACCAACACTGACCATACAGGACTACACTAGTGAATGTCAGAATCTTCAGGAAAACTGCACAAGTGGCTTTTAAGAAGAAATTTCTTCATGAGAACGGTTGGTGAATGAGGCCCAGTGTTACCTGCGTATGTATGTAGCCGTTTAAATTTGCTGAGTGTGCAGATCTCTGAAATATGACTGGGTTGTCTGTGTGCTTGGCAATTCAGGGCCAATCTGGGGGTTAAAAAATGTTTCTTATTGAGTAAGACTTTTCGTTAAGCCCTCTCTTTAAATCTCTCAAAAATCTATTACACAACTGGATGTCTGATGATGCAGGTCAAAGTCTACATTTCTGTAATGCAGCAAAATAATTTTTGTTCTAGCTTTGCAATGCACACTAAGCAGCACGCATGCTTACAGTGTTCTTCCTGAGGTGCATGACAATGCATTTTATAGACTTATCTATCTCTGTTGGGGTAACCGCAACAAAACCATTCACCAACAGGGATCATAGATCATATTAACATCATCCGCTTAATATTTAACAGCATTAAACCCTTAAAAAAAGCAGTTTTTTTCAAGGGTTTAGTAACACAATTGGCTCTATACAGAACCATGAACACTAAGAACCCTTTGCACGATTCTTTGTAACATGCGGTGCAAACTGTGCACAAGTGTGCTACACATAGTTCTATATAGAACCTTTTTGTGTTGGCTCAAAATAGCACCCAAAAGGGTTCTTCTACTGTTACAAGCTTGACATTATAACAATAGAAGATCTTATTTTAAAAATTCATTTGTCACAGAGATTTTGGTCACTTGTGTTGTCAGGACTGTTGTCAGCCAATTTACATCATCAGTTTTAGCCAGAACATCAGCGGTGTTACAGCCAGCGGTGTTACAGCCAGCGGTGTTACAGCCAGCGGTGTTACAGCCAGCGGTGTTACACCATATACACAACACCAGTGACTGTAAAATATGTTTGGAATGAAGCTCTCCTTTTTGCAAATACGATAATAGATGATTAATGGACAGATTAAGATTGTTCAGTGGGGTGAAAGAAATTGATTTCTTAAAAATGCATCCACCTGAACTCCTATTCCAAACGGAGAACGACCCACATAAACGGGTGTGAAAAGTAAAACACCTTCTCCAACACCGATTTTCATACAAACAATAAATAAAGAGGCAAATCCTGACTATCAGAGCATGTTAGACATGTGATGGACATTTAGGCACTGTGTAAACATAAATGTCAGCAGTGTCATCACTGTATCGATACACCTCACCACAAGCTTATGCACAATATATTCCTCTATTGATATTTAGAAATAGGATAACACATTAAGTCAGCTAAGCATCAATATCGATGCAGAGCCTCCTGCTATCAGTGGATCTGTAAGTACTGGTCCATGATTTCAACAGATTAAGCAAGTAACAGAGAACAATAACTTAGAAGGAGAGCCAACAGATCAATAGACAACACTCCCTGACGCGTACACACACACACACGGTCACTCGATGCCAGTCAATCGGCAAAGGAACAGCTAAAACATGGCTGCTCTGTCTGGATACGATTTCGCATAATAACTATAATAATGATAAAATGAAGATACAAAAAGAAAAACAATCAGATTTCTGCATAAGCCTTAAAATCTCATGGCACCAAAAACCTTCAGCGTTTCACCAGCTCACTTCACCCAGATGTACGGTAAACAACAGAGTCGGCACAAGTGGGAAAACAAAGATAAGAGAGGCGACATCAAAAATAGAGACAAGAGGAAAAAACAGGCAACAGAAACGAGTGTCTGTCTTTATGAAGACAGAACACAAGCAGATGCTTGTCTCAGACTAGACTGTTCTCATCCACCGGGCTGCACACTTTGCTTGCGTTTGTGATGCTGTGTGAAGCTAAAAATGAATGCCCTTGTGTGTATGCCCATGAGATTTCTTAAATTAGTGAAAGACACTACGACTACATACGTATTAGTCAGAGCATTCAAACAAGAAACAATATACTGTCTAACCTGATGTATATTATGTTACGCTCGGCGTTCACTACATGACTTTTAAAAATCCTTCCAGATTTCTAAAACGGAGAGAATCACAAACGTAAAGTCACAGGATTTCTGTTGGGAGGGTGACAGACGACAAGGTAAAGTGAGAGAATAACACAGAGGGAGTTTGTGCTATGAATAAGAACTCAAACTCCCAGTTGCCCTCAGAGATCACATGACCCAAGCACAGGTGAACTTACGAAAACGCAAACTGGGGATCGAGAAGTGCTGATGCAGTGAGAGCTGGAGAAATATTTCATTACAAACTGGCAAGTGAGCCGGAATAACCAAGAGGTGCGCTTTGACATCTGATTCCAACATTATAAACATGATAGCAATTCTTTTCCCATCTTCTAGCTCTCTGATTGGCTGCTTGAATCACTCACTGAGTAAATCTCTGACCGTCTCACACTTCAGGACTCGTGAACATTTTGAGTCGTAAATATAAAAACTTCTGATAACATCGGAGGGACTCCGATTACTTCAGAGCTTGATCGGAGGACTAAAGATTAACTCGTTTCACCTCTCACACCAGATCATCCGTGCTATCAATTGCTTCCGACTGAGCTTCTGACCTGGAAAATCGCTTCAGATTGTGAAAATTTGCCACAAGGGGCAAATCGGGCTTAATATCGTGTAGTGTGGGCCCAGCCTTGCCTTATTTCTATAAAAGAGCCTTAAAATGAATGTGTGGTGTCAACGGCGTTACAGAGAAGCTAGGCTAACTATGGCCGCTGGTGTTAGCTACGTTCAAAAACAATAAAAAGACATTTCTTTGCTCTCTGTGAGCAATCTACACAATCTACAGAGGAATTAAAAAAAAAAACCCCACAAACCAATGTTTGTGCAAAAAAAACAGAAAACATTCGTTTGTGATGTCAAAATGGGGCTATAACACAATAAAAGGCCAATGGCAAAGCCAAGACAAGGATCTTGCGTCAGAACTTTTAAATGCAAAGCTTTTACTAAATACAATGAACTTTACTAACATTTTTCAATCCAGTGACTATCTCTCTCCGAAAGACATTAGATGGAGGCAAACAATGTCTTTTTTGGCCAAAATTACACACTGGATCAAGTCTGTACGGTACGCGCTGTTTGCTGACCAGAACGCCTGTTCACCATGTCGCTTGTTCTGAGACCTCCACCTCAACATGCCTAGTCCAAATCACATCGCTCTTCTGCTTCCTCCCGGTGACCGTGATTGGTGGTAATCACAACGTCATTCTTTCTAAACAAAGGGGGCTTCCAGCATGCTGGGACACCAGGTTCCGTTTGGTGGCACTTTGACTTTGTTTAGCTCTTTCGTCGTTTGAAGTGCACTGCCAGCACAGCCTATAGGGAGAGCAACTGCTTGCAATGTTTGATGTCCAATTATAAAAATTGGATGAAATGCGTAATGCATAAACACAGATGTGTGAACAGCAGTTACATCAGAATGTAACTGACAAAATCTCAATAGTTGTGGCCACTTAGGACGCAAACAGATCTCAGACAATCTGTACACAACAAATGGAACCAGACATTTAATAATATTGGACTACTTCTTTTGGTGTGTATGTATATATATCAAATTTATGATATGGGACTGTTAATGTGAGGTAAAATTTTTGTCACGCTACTTTCAAATTCTAAAACCGCTACACTAACTCTGTCCCAACTGATGACCATTTTGATTAATGAAAAGGTCCAAACAAGCAAACACTGAACAGCTCAACTCACTGGACTCTGGTACAACAATACATCTGGTAATGTTGTTTGACACAGAAAAGCACAGTTGGGACTACACCCAGCAGTGAAAACAGATGAAGGTTCAACAAGGACAGTATTTTGCTCTCTCACACACAAACACACGTCGGTATTTGGGCAGGGCAGTACAGTCCTTCCCCAGCTGTTCCTGTCCTAATCACATGCATGTGTTCTCAAAATGTTGGCAGCAATAATATTCCAAGACAAGCTTTCTTATCTCCTTCTCTTTTTCGGCAACTGAATAACAACCTCTGCCTCCATCACTACCAATCTCTTTCACTTATTTCCAGCAACAATCTGCTTTTCTATACTTTACCTTCACACAAACGTCTCTAACCTTTACAAAGACAGCTTCACTTCCCTCGGAAAGTGCGAGAAGCCTGCAGAGGGGAACAGGGTCCACTGACCTGGGCATCTGCCTCATGCCTCATGTTTCAGTTCATTAGAAGATTTAGCATTATATTTTTTGCAAAAAAAAAAAAAAAAAAAATGGAGGTAAAGAGGCAACATTAGTACTAAATCAATTATCTGTGCATACGGAATTGAGAGACAGATACTGAATGCAATATGATACATAAAGAGGGTGTATGGGCAAAATATATCACGACACATGAAGGCATATTCACAATGCACAACGTATCACAATATTTAATTTTTCTGAGATCTTCTGAGATGAACTTGGAACAGAAAAGAACAGAACCAGTACAGCCACAATTCAAGAGTAGTGACCCTTATTAGTCCCACAATGGGGAAATTTCACCTTCTCATTTAACCCATCCATGCAGTGAAACACCACATACACACTAGTGAACACACACACTAGGGGGAATACTTGCCCGAAGCGGTGTGCAGCCCTATCTACAGCACCCAGGGAGCAGTTGGTGGTTAGGTGCCCTGCTCAAGGGCACTTCGGTCACGTACTGTCAGCTCAGGGGATCGCCCCGGTGATATTCCGGTCACAAAGCTGGTTCCCTAACCTCCAGCCCATGACTGCCCCAAACACACTCTGTTGCACTAAATTCAATTAAACAGGGCTAATTATGCTCTCCTTGTGATGAAACCTGCAGTCAGTCAGTGATTTTTAAGTAGAGACAATATCCATAATATGCTCTGAGAAGCGATAAAATAGCATCATAGTGCCTACCTCATACATTATCCTGCTACATTCTCAAATAGCACTAAGAAATACCCACAATTTGTCCACAATTTAACTGTCCCAAATGACCTAAACTCAGGCAATAAAAATAATTTAGATTGTTTACATTTACATTTGTTCAAGCATGCTGCTAGCTTACAGGCCACCTCTGACCACTGTCCAATTTCTGAGTGCATCACATTGCGCCACTTAGCATTTCGCCATTACTCTATTAAATTAAAGCCATATCTAGACCACAGAAAGCTACAGTGTGGCTTGAAATTCAGAGAAAGGCAGTCAGACAAACAGACAAACGCATGGTAACATTACTAGTCTTATCTTTTTCAAATTGAATCGCTCAGCACAAAAACAAATCTGCACTCTAAGTGAGCACTCTCCTACTAAGCGAATCTACACAAAGATGTCTTGCTTGTAGCTCTTCTGACTCAGACCCAGTCTAAAGGCTGTCCTCCTTTGTGAGTGGCTTTTGTGGGTCTAGCGGGTTTTAAACAATGTGACCTTTGACCGTCTAACCACGGCCAGCTGGACTGCCTTTTCACAACCCCACTCAGGCATGGCAGCTGTGGTTACTGTACCAGCTGTGTTCAAGCACTGCCTACCACTGATACTCCTGCTCTCGATGGGTCTAATGCACTCCTCATGATCCTCTGACACAAAACAACATGCATAAAGGTCAGAGGACGAGCTTAAGATCTCTACAACAAAACAGAAAGCTGAGGAAACCTAGAGCACGACTTTATATTAAACTAATTATTATTATTAAACAGTAATAACAGGATATAATAATAAAAATTAACATCAAAAGTGAAAAATATAATTACGTAAACAAAAACTGTTATGAAGCTGCAAAATCACCCAAAATCCAACTGCAAAAGACTAGTATTAAGATTTAAAAGTAGACGAGATGTATGATAAAATGCCCCATCATAAAATGCCCCAGTGGGAGAATATGACTGGAGCAAGATGCATACCGTTGTTGTCGGGACAAAACCTCATCACTCAATTTTTTGTGTGTGTGTTTTTTTTTTTGTTTTTTTTTTTTTTTACATAATTTGAAAATGCCTGCTGTTCTTTACATTGTGTGAAAAGTTCACGATGAGTAGACGAACATAAATCTCACCAAAATAATGTAATCAAATCAAACTGTTGTGAGAAAACTCCTACTGAGCAAGGTTTGTACCCTGTAGGGAGTAATCACACTGAGGGATTCAGGTGATCTTAGGGAATCCCCAACATCCGACTGAAAGGCCATACAGCTGTGCTTGAGTAATGATTTCCAGCTGTACGCTACACCCTCAACATTAGTGGCATGAGTTTTACATACGTCCAAGGCTTGTATCGTATCTGGAGACTCTAAAATTAAATCAACGATAAAAAGCTACACTCACAAACTGAGAATAAACAACATTCAGTTGCACAAATAGCAAACCATCTGGTTAGACTGAGGTGTTCATCATCGACAAAAGCAGGCAAAAAAAAAAAAAACACTGACTGCTGCTGTTCTGGTCAGTGTGTGTGTGTGTGTGTGTGTGTGTGTGTGTGTAAGCACACAGCCAAAGGACACTCATGAGCTCATCAAATCAGATTGTCAGACCACTCTATCACGACACACTACTACATCCTTGGCACACATTCAAACTGATATGGCATACCATTAACTGCAAGACCACCACTACTGTTAAACGTATGCTGCTGAATACAGCACTATTTCAAATAAGAAAGCGAAAGCTTAAAGACTTCCAGGACATGGACCTCATCAGACAGTCAAGGTTGGTTTCTTGGACAGGGATTAATCATAGTCCTAGGCGACACAACTTCCTGAATGGAGATTTTCTTCTGACAGGAAAACGTAGTACAGGTATAAGGATTAAAAATACACCCAGGGTGGTGGTTTCCAACAGGCCACATAAAGAAGCTACTTGGCATAAGACAAACATCTCTTGTAGCTTGCACTGGGGGATTTCAGGGGTAATTTCACTCTGCAAATATGAAACCAAGACACTTTGCTCCAGTCTGAAGTGAGGGAAAATACCATGGCCACACCACAGTCCTTTAGGAAAGAACAACTGCTTCTCCAGAAAAATGCTGGAATTGAAACTAAAGGCCTAAAAATAAATATTATACACACACACACACACACACACACATACATATATATACACACACATTATATATATATATATACATACACACACATATATACATACACAAAATTACGCCTAAGTGGATTTGGTTCAGTTCAGTATATGAAATGCTGAATAATACACACACACACACACACACACACACACACACACACACACACACACACACACACACACACACACCATCTAAGCCGCTTATCTTTCTGGGTCACAGGGGCTGCTGGATCTTAACCCAGAGATCACTGGGCGGAAGGCAGGAAATACCCTGGACAGTTCAACAGGGTATATTGAATAATACATTAATACTACACTTCTAAAAATATATTGTGCGATTTCTGAAATATTGCCCACACCTAATTGAAATCCCTTGGTAAAAAGATCATTGACTAATTCTATGAAGCCATGCCACAGTTGCTTTTACAACTAGTCATTCACAACAGAAGCTGAATTCTTCTCCGAGCTCTTCTATTACAATCAAAAGGTATAGAATGTTATATTATACGCATATTATGGTATAAAAGTGGTCGGGACGGTCTTGTCGGGACATCAAACCCTGCTCTCCTATGTGTGGGGTAGTGATGTTATCCAGTATGCCTCACCACTAATGACTAAACATGTGTCAGTGTCTGCAAGAGCTAAAAATGGGGCACTAAATTATCGACCAAACAAATATCAGACTGATAAAATATTTAACAGTCAGTGACATATTCTGCACCCCTATTTTGAACACATTGGGATGAATTCTGGACACCGGGCACCAGAAAGAGTTGACACACACTAGTCTAGCCTGAATAAACGGCTTAACATGTCTGGTGGCCATGGAGCCCCTCCCAGACCCGGTGAGAAGCAGAGCTTTGTAACCCCTCTGCTCTGCAAACAAATGTGTTTCTGTGTTACTTGTGTCTGCCACTGAAAGCACAAACGCATGGCTGTGTATATGCAGTCATCCAGTCACACATGCACACACGGCCCACCGAAAACTGCCAACAGTGTGTGTGAGACTGTCCAGAGCCCTGAAGACTGGAGGATGTGATTCATTTAGCACAGACATTGTCAGCTGCCTTAGTCAGACGTTGTCGGAGGCTGTGCAATGCACATTGAAACACCGCCAAGAACTGATCTAAAAACTGTAAAGACTATATATAATATTTCATTTAAAAATTCCAAATGCACGCCGTACATGCCTGATGCTGGAATATCAGATTAAGAAAAGAAATAATATGAATTCTAATATCTGTATGCCCTACTAACCAATTCCACTGTTCATGAGTCATGATTGTGTGGTTAAGATACCACATAAGCAAAAGTCCACTATATAGAAGTGGATACTCAAGTTAAAATAATGTACTTACTTACTTGGGTCGTTCTCCATCTGGAGTGGGAATTTAGGAGGTTACTTAAAAAAATAAATAAATAAATAAATAAAATAAAATTTCCTAAACTAAATATGTCCATTAACATCTATGATCATATATGCAAAAAGGAGATCTTAATTCCAAACATATTGTACAGTCACTGGTGCTGTATATGGTGTAACACCAGTGACTGACATATTCTGGTTAAAACAGGATTTTCTAAATTGGCTGACTCACTGGCTGTTAAATGACCTTGTGTAGCTATTTAAACAATAAAAATGAGCAATAAAAGAAAAAAAAATAAAATAAAATAATATACAGAATTATTGACAAAATTTAAATTACCCAGCCATTAAAACACACAACACTGGTGAAACATAGAAGTTAAGTGCAGTCTGATTATTAATAAACTTATATAGTTAGCCAGTGTGACTCGCTTCGTCATGCCTTGAGATGCTTCCTCTCTGACGAGCCTCGACTCAAAGAAGCAGTTTAATAGAGCTGAAAATACTGTGCTAAAATCTAAGAATCCTGATAAAACCAGTGACCAAAATCTGTGACAAATGAGTTTTTTGAAGAAAATATATATTTTTAAATTAAGTTTAACGTTACTACATTCCAAAAAGACATAAAAATAGAAATATTTATTTCTAAATATTAAATTCTTAATCTATACCTATTAAAATATTGTTTTATATTAAAAATGGTTTCTTAAATGCTGAAAATTGGTTTTGTGATGAGTTTACAGATCTAGAGCGACTAAAAAAAAAGAATAAAAATCTGAGAAATCATACGGGAAAAGTATTATTTAATCTTAGGTCAACTGTGTAAATGTACATACTAACGTTTGGAGCTGTGCCTAATAATTTAAGTATCTTTTTAAGGCCTGCAACCTCTGTGGCATGGTTTCCCTTTCCAAAAGAAGAATCACCCTCCGTTAGTTAAATAATGGCTTAAAATACCTTTTCAAAACATAAAAAGAAGTACCTCCAGCATCTATCAGCACAGCACAGCTTGTTATCCTTCTCTTTTTGGCCCAAAGCAGCATATATGCTATTATCAGCAAAACCAGATGAAATAATAAAACATAAGTACATGCAACTGAGTAAATATAACAAGTTACTACCCAACTCTGGTTCTATAACAGTCTTTTTTTTTTTACTAAAATAAAAGACATCACTGAGGTAATGAAGGTAACCATCGATTTCAGCGAAAAGACAAGCCTCAAACATTTCTACATTAAGCCCCTTAACAGCAAATCATGTGCGCATACTTGAGAAAGAGGACTGGAATCTTCCTTGCACACTTCAAACAGTCCCCACATGCAACCATCCCATATCCTGCCAACTGTGCGCAAAGCACCAGACCTCTATGATTAAAAGAGGAATTTCAGAGGGCTCTTTTAAGGCACATACACACAAAGGTTTTAGCACCACTTTACGGTCAAATTAAGATCTAATTACCGAGGGAGCCGAGACGCAGAGCTTAAACACCTCAGAGAAGTCGTAAGGGGCTGTATCAGCCTGGTCTGTGGGCTAAAATAGATCCAAGAGGAGAGAAGAAAGTCAAAATGAGAAGGTAACACCCAAGAGACGACCACATCTATGAACGGGGCAGCATCTGGCCCATGATAGCTATTCATTACATCGGGATAAAAAGCAGATATGACTGCATTTTCCTTCTTTCCTTTCTAGGACTTCCAGCTTTCTTGTCCAGTAAATTAAATTCACTCTTTCAAAGAGATGGTACAAGCCTGACGTTTGGTGTGAAAGGAGGAAATTGGTTAAGAAACAGCAGCTTGGAGTTTAGCCTCCGTCACCACAGGCACACAAACACAGACAGACAAACGCACATGGCAAACAACATGAGACCAGGCACCATGTGGATGTGGAAGCCACTGTCAACTTAGATTTGTACCACTAAGTGTAGAGTTATTACAGTCCTCTGCTACATGTTATATTTAAAATATACCATCTAAATTTAATTACTGGGGATTCAATTTTCATTTTGTATTGATGGGTTCAGGTGCGCCCTCAAACTTTTTTTATTTTACTTTTGAAACTGAAAATGTTGCTCCAACAGTATTTTGCTGTCATCTCGTGGTAACGCTGTTTGCTTATTCCCGGTACCACCATCCGTTTTCACACATTTGCAGGCTGAGAAATCGGAATGAAAACTCACAGTAAGCGTTTAGATACACTGAGAAATCACATCACTGAGCAAAATCCAGCTCTGTCGGATTTCTAGATCTCACTTTGACTAATTAAACAACTGCAGGAATCCAATTATGATTGGATAATTGAGTGCATGCAAACATGCTCAATGTTTAGAGACGCACAATCATATCTGTGTTATGGGTTGTGCATTTCAAAAAATGTAATATTCAAGTAATTGTAAGAGCTCACGAAACGAAAACGAAACGAAAAAATTTATTAAAATGAATACACGGCTGTGGCCTTTTTACGACACCAAAGGCAGAGGAACGCAAAACCTACATTATTATTCAGAAATAGCTGAGGGAAAACATTAGGTACAAGTTAAATAAGGTGTAATACGCTATTATAAGTAAAGAGGCTGTTTCTGATGAGCGAATGAGCTACTAGAGCCAACTGATACAAGACTGGGACGCTGAGGAGCACTTTTCTACAGGTAGATCTTCTACAGGATTTTTTTTTCTCCTTAAAAGGACAATGTGCCAACATGTTAATGTGTCATAATTAAATTTTCACTGTTCATTGATCTAGCTACCCACAGACAGCCTAGTTTGCGATAACACCACAGCAGAACTGGTAATGCAGTTTCTCCCTTCTCAGCCATGCAATGTGCGAAGGTTAATACTGATCAATATTTCAAACTGGTATCTGAATATTTCCTGCATTATGGAAAATTTAGGCAACACTGCATTGTGTTCATTTTACTGCATTTGTGACCTACAAAAATAAAGATTATTATAATCCAGGCAGATATAAGTGGGGTTTTGGTCTGGCAGTGCGTTTGGGGACTGGGGAGAGTGATTGCAACCTATGTGGGTAGTAACAGTTGGGGGCTCCAGGGGATCTGAGCCTGGATATATTTTATCTATACGCGTCAGCAGAAATGTAAATAAATCATAAAAAAAAGCAATTAGATATCTGCATTAGCCCACAAATGCTATATCAGTGTATCCTTATAGCTTGTAATCACATTCAATGTCTTCTCTTCTACTTACAAAGACTAACTTGGGATGCACTGAAACTTAATATGCAAATTTTGACAGAGTTTCTCTTGTTTCTATGAGTGAGAAGAGAGATATAAAGAAAGAAATACTGTACAATACATGTTTTCTTGCTGGATTAAGAAAGAAAGACATCACCTCAACTGATGAACTCATGCACTTTGACCATTAGCTGATGTGTTCAATCTAGTGTGGTAAAGCATGCAAAGCACTGTTCAACAGGGCTGCACCCAGCATCATTTATTTATTATTATGATATTGGTGGCTGGGAAATGCAAATGAGCCCCCAAACAAATCACAACATTGTTTACTGTGTGCTGCGAGCATCCTGACCAATCACAGCTCCAGATTGCGTTTTCTGTGGCTGTTCTGAGAAATCAACACATTCATATAAGCCAACAAAACTAAATAATATATTTCTATGCTGGTCAAAATTATGCTGGTAAGCTTGCAACCATGCAAAATTACTGATTCACCAATGTGTTTTTAATATATTGCAATTTATTTCACAATATATTGCTATAAGCAGCAGTACAATCATATTGGCATTCCTTGTTTAGATCTACTACACAAGACCGCTCAGACCACTACTCTGGGGAACATTACTGTAGGCACCTAATGAATAAATCAGATTACAAATGATCCACATTTCAGGCACTTCAGCACATACAAAAAGCATGCAACAGTACCCAAATTCAATATTGCAATATCTTAGTCAAAGTTCAATGACCCAAGCGCCCCGACGAACACAAGGCCAGGCCAGGTTCGAATAGGGAGTCTTCATCTCCGCGCCTGGAGCATCGATCTGGGGTGAGTAGAGGAAACGGCTGCTCGGCAATGCTGAAGTGTGATCTATGCCACAGGATGCAGTCATGTCTCCTTGGCTGCTCCACCACTCAATGGATTACCAGTCTCAGGCAAAAAATGGCACAGAAGAGCTTATCAAAGTGTTAGGCTTAATAAATTAGCACCTGTTGTGTTTATGGTCTGCCCTACAACTGAGTGAGGTTTGAATCCGTCATATCAGGTTTGAGGTTAAACTAGAGCTGTCAAATAATAATGTGAAACACGGTTAGAAATGAAAGTTCTGTGAGGTACAACAAGGTACAAACAATGTAAATGAACCCTCAAAAGGTACAACAGTGGTTTTAAGGTCTTAAGTTTTTTTTCCCCAGGTGAAAAGTACGTATTTGTATCTTTTCATAACGTTTTAAAACAGAACAATAAAATAAAAAGGTTGGAGATGCGACGGTGTCTGTGGAGTCAATAAAACTTAAATATAATTTCAATGGATTCTGGTGCAATTATGTTCCCTGACTAAAGATACCGAGATGTACCCTTGAGGACACCACCCCTGTGATGAGAGGTACTGCCCCAGTGACAGTTGCATACCATTTTTTCTGTGAGTACATGCTTAAACCCTGGCCTGCATCGTTTTGACCAAAACTATTTATCTTTTTAGGATCTTTTTAGCACCCACAGAACAGGATGGTCAGGATGCTCATAGCACACAGCAATCAACAGTATGATTGGTAAGTTAACTTGCAGCCTTCTGTATTATCAGTACTGCAAATGCCAAATGCAACAGCAATTAACAAATGTTAGACTCCGCTATGCAAACTCGTCAGTCTGAGATAAAGTTTTATCACGAAACTCTGATAACACAGATTAAAAAGCCAGATAAGGCCTGTAAAGTGCCCAGCATGAAAAGACATGAGAGCAGGCAGGCGACAAACACTTACATACTTACAGTTCCAGTTAACCTCACACCTCATCCCTCCATCAGTGTCAGACTTCAGCATAGTAAACAACACTGTCTGTCTAGTCTTGATCAGTGAAACCATCAGCAGCTCTGCAGAGGTGCCTAACCCTAACCTTGACCTCAGGCCAAGTCATGAAAGGCAAAAGCAAAAAGGCAATTTTACTCGTAGTAAGAGTAAAAATCAGGACAGCATGTTTCTGACCTCACAACAATTCTACTGAGTTAAGATTCTTTAGGAAACACATCAAATCTCAGTTTTCAACAAAATTCAATTTTGGTGCAACTGACTTTCCACCTTGATGGTGCTTTTGTTAGTCTGCTGCTCTCTAACTTACGGGTCTCTGTAGGTTCATTCTGTTTTCATCTAAAAGCTGTGGGGGCTACAACTGTGCAACCTATCAAAGCATGTATGCAGCTGCGCTTCAGCCTACGCTAGTACGGGTGGCTGAGAGGGTAAAACTATGAAGGCTTAACGGCATTAAAAAAGTGGCTTTAATAATTTGTGTTAACGGTAGTGGAAATTAGCACCATCACAGGGATAATGGCTCATTGCTGAATGAACGTGACATGGTTAAAAATTGGCCTGCACTCTTTTGCCTAATACTTCTCAAGTTTATTGGAATACATGAATTTTCACAATTCAATTGTATTGCTTTTGTTCACACACACGCACACACACCCACCCACCCACCCACATGAACACAAGCACACACATGCACGCACACACACATTTTCTAAACTGCTTATTCTTCTGGGTCACGGGAGGTTCTGAGAACACCCTGAGCCTCGAAAAGCCACCAGTCCATCAAAGGGCAGACAAACAGACATATACATTAACACACACAATCACACATGGGCAATTTAGCGTGTGCAGGAAGCCCACACAGACACGTGAAGAACACGCCACACAGGACCCTGGCCACCCAGCCAGGTAATTGAACCCAGGCCCTTCTTACTGTGAGGTGACGGCTCTACCCACTGCATGAATACAGACAATAAGTACAAAATCCAACTGAGGTAAGAAAAAAAAAGGGCACTTGGTAGTATCGAGCATCGGGTCAATACTGCACTCGTTTACTGATTCAACTCAATTCATCAATACCAACATTTCGATACAAGCTGGGACGTAATCCAAATATAGCTGAACGATGAACAAACGCAGTGAAGGAGGATCTGGTCTCCTAGTATTACTGACTCACTTTAAACATTCCTCCCCCTTTTGTTCACTTTAAACATTCCTCCTTGGCATATTTCTGGACAGGAATACGCTGTGTGATTTTAGCCCATTTAAACACACACACACAAACTAAATTACAACCACTCACGGGCGGAGACACGTAGGCCTACACTGAGACAAAAAAAGAAATAAAGAAAAAAGTTGACATTTGCTAGCAAAGTCTGTATATACTGACTTTACTCTATTTGACTGAATACAATAGTGAGGTACACGTCAATATGGTGATTTTATTTCTGTACATGTAGCCTGTAACCTGGCTTTTAGCTTGAGTGCTCAGTGTTAGTAGTGCTGCTCAGGTTCTCAGTGTGTTTGCTCGGTTTTCGGTGTGCAGCATTTTATTTTGAATGAAACTGAAGTAGAATGACACTAAAGTAGCACCGTGCATAAGCCTGTGTGACTCACTAAAGAACAAAAGTTCTGAAATCACACACTGTATGTCTGACTTCAGAGGACGTTCAACTACAGCTTGACCAGCCAATCAAAAGATTCAGGGAAGAGAATCTCCACATGTGAGCTCCTCAGATGCATTAGCCTTGGATGCGGTTCCTGCTGTAACTGTGCTCCAGAAACTGCTGTAAAAAACAGGTGAGGAACAAAACTATGAATCGTACTTTACAGCTGAACAGAAGTGCCTTTCTAAAAATCTGCTCTTCTCCAGTGCAGCACGACACAATCCAAGGTAACTAATGTAGCATATCTAGCTTCATTTAAAATCTTCTACATTGTAATGATTTAAGATGATGTCAAGATACATCGATCAGGCATAAACTTCTGACCACCTCCTTGTTTCTATGCTCACTGTCCATTTTATCAGCTCCACTTACTCTGTAGTAGCATTTTGTAGTTCTACAATTACAGACTCTAGTCCATCTGTTTCTCTGATACTTTGTTACCCCCCTTTTTACCCTGTTCTTCAGTGGTCAGGACCACCATGGACCCTCACAGAGCAGGTACTATTTGGGTGGCAGATCCTTCTCAGCACTGCAGTAAAACTGATGTGGTGCTGGTGTGTGTCTCTCTAGTCCTTCATCAGTGTCACAGGATACAGTTGGCTGGATATTTTTGGGAGGTGGACTATTCAGTCCAGCAGTGGCACTGAGGTGTTTAAAAACTCCAGCAGCACTGCTGTGTCTGATCCACTCAGACCAGCACAACACACACTAACACAACACCACCACCACATCAGTGTTACTGCAGTGCTGAGAATGATCCACCACCCAAATAGGACCTGCTCTGTGAGGGTCCATGGGGGTCTTGACCGCTGAAGAACAGGGTAAAAGGAGGCTAACAAAGTATCAGAGAAACAGATGGACTACAGTCTGTAACTGTAGAACTACAAAGTGCATCTATATAGTAAGTGGAGCTGATAAAATGGACAATGAGCGTAGAAACAAGGAGTCATAATATTATGCCTGATCGATGTGCATTGCACTCATTTACACTAACTACTTAATTCAGTAGGTTACTCTTTATGGCATCGGACTCTGTATCAGTGAGCACTGAAATTACGTACACAAACTCGCTCTGAGAAAAAAAAAAATGTTATCAATGAATCCCTATGTAATTATTAAAATCAAGCAGATTAATGCCACACACACACAGCACTGATGCAAATATACACACCTAGTTAGTGTAGTAAAACAGAGTGCTGAACTATTGCTTTGATGAGCTGATCTGAGACCAGTTCACTAATGCTCTCCCCGGTTTAAAGTGCATTTAGCCTGAGGTAAATCATCTTTGCATTGTAAGGGCTTCTTTCTAGAGTGGAGGCCTGGGGAACCTTCCAGAATGTGTCAGGTCTGTGTGCAGACCCCCGTTTTCTCAATCTGGTTTTCTTTCTTCTTTGTTCAAACCATATCTCTCTATCGGCACAGTGAAATTCACAGTAAGAGTAAATCAGAGCAATAATCTATGACAGGTAGGCCCGTTCCCTGAGAGACAGTCAAAACAAAACCAAACTAAAAAGAAACAAAGAACGAAAAAACAGAAGAAATAGAAAAAGAAAAAAAAGCAGGGCTTTGAAGCAGCAGGAAGGGGGAGGTGGATCAAAGGTTTCCATCGGGCAGCTCTGAAACTCTGACCAGTCAGAGAGGCTTTTCTAGGTCAGCGGGCGTAGATGACCCTAACACGCCCCCATCCTCCCCAACGCACATTCAAACACACGCGTAGCAGGGATGATATGAGAAGCACAAATCTATTATTAAAATGATATTTCTCTGACTGGGAAATACAGCTAATAATTTACATCAGAACTAGAAGCCCATTATTTCTGAAATGTAAGGCAGATAAAGAGTGAAATATATTTTAAACTAAGATAAGGTGCAGTGTGCTAGATTTTGGGGTTATCTATTAGCAGAAGTGAACAATGTTTTTATTAGTGTACAATCACCTGTAACTATGAATCATTGTGTTTTCGTTAGCTTAGAATAAGCCCTTCATTTCTACATGGGTAAGGGGGCTTTTCCAACAAAGGCTGCTGTGTTGTGCTGCCATGTTGAGTTGCCAAACATTGCCACTAGAGAGCGATTTTTTCATTTTTATGTTAAAGTGAATTTGGTGGTGCTACAGCAGCAGCTGGTTGTGTGGTGAAAAATTTGAGACAAAGAAGCAAAAACAGGAAAGTGAAGATGGAAACTGTAGGTTTTACTACATGCTTGGAAAAGGAAGGGTGAGGGAGGGGGACTTGGTTGCAATCTGCAACTTCATCACTAGATGCCACTAAATCTTACACACTGCACATTTAAAAAGCTCTTCATAGTGATGCAAGGTTGTCGTAACAGTAGCCATTACTGCTTCAAACATAGGTCTAAGAAATATGACAGTATTTATCAGTATTGTGCTAAATTACAATATGCTTTCCTGAGTTTACTGTGGACATTGTTAGTACTTTATGAATACTGGCCGACTGCATGTTTCATTACAAAAAAAGCATTACTTGGCCTGGATTTCGTGCAGTGCAACTGACATTGTGCAATGATCACTGCATTCGTAGTTTGATAGTTTTATATAGCACCACTGGTTCTTTTCCACACGTAAAAATAAGCATTTTTAAACATGATACTTAGTGAAAATGTATTTAATTACTGTAATATGTTTTTGCCACATTGCCCACCACTATTCAAACATGCTGCACACAAATCTGGAGTGAGAACAGTCAGCATGGTTGGATTTTTGCTAGTAGTTCTGTGTAGAGTAACGCACAAACTCTGCACTTTGGTGTTTGTTACTTGGATGTTTAGTTGAAAGGATAAGTCACTTGTTCTCAGCTTGGTACAGCATGGTTCTTCTGCTATGTACCAGACAATCTGAGTATGTCACTGTGGCGCTGTGCATGTGCGGGAATCTTATCTGTTCTGTGATAACAGCCCTATGATGTGTTCATCACAGAAACTCATCTCATGGCACTAATAAAATCACGCAAAATTTATCACGCAGCCTTAATGCATACACACATGTCCATACAGCATATACTAAATACACTGGTGGGTGCATTCATTATTATCATAATTATTATTATTATTATTATTATTATTATTATTATTATTATTATTATTATTATGTCCACTTCTGCAGTTCCTAGCAATTCTGCAATAACAGTCAATGACCCTGAGTCAAAGAACAAGCCACCCTTCAGAAAAGGTTAAAGAAAAACAACTGTTAGAACATGCATCACATGCAAAGCTGCATTTGCTGACAGCACAAGAGCCTGGGAGAATAACTGAGTGATGATTTCTTTTTTTAAACAGGATGCTGAGAAAGACTGAAAAAAGCAGGAGATAAAACAAAAACCACACACCGATTAGAGAGGCCCACAGTGTAGGCCACCATGCAACATCGACAAGATCAACACAAAAAGCTCACCTAGTCAATTCTTGAGCATGCATATATTTCATGCAAGATCTTATTAAAAATAATGAGGTATATTGAAGAAACAAAGAAACAGAAGAGGAAAAAATAAATAAATAATTAAGAAGCATTTAAAAACACTCATATAAAAAAAATATGAAGCATTAAGGCTCAGTCACACTAGCAACTGCCAGCAAGAAAATACATTCATCCTAATGGAATTTGCCACAATGAGCAGTTCCGGCAGCAGTTTGCATTTTCAACTTTGGCATTCACAAATTCTCGCGCTCAACCAATAACCAATGATCAATGGGAGAAGTATACAAAGGGATAACTTAAGTTTTAGCAGTGTTTAAGCACAAACCTATAAACATTTCTTCTCAATTGACTTAACATATCGCTGCTCTCAAAACAAAAGCTTGCATCTCCAAAAAGGTCATTTTACAGGACGAGGCAAAAGGTTCTTAACGTTTAATGGAAGTACAAGGATAAAGAATTTTTTCAGAGAAACTTTGGGCCATTTCTCTTGGTCTGTTCATCATGAAATTTTGACACATCACAGATGGTAACTGGTCTTCTTAAATTTTGGCAAAGAAGAAAAATGACAGGGCACTGTATTTCTATCTACTTTTGTGCTTTTACTGTTAATAGTGAATTAACCAGCGTGCTAACTGCTATGTTAGGAGCTGGACAAAAGTCACCCCTCTGCTACCAACCATATTTATCTACAATTGTTTTTGCTTCAAAAACAATTTGAATTTTTGAATCGGAGTTCAATTTGTTTACTCGTGTCATTGCTGTTCAGTGAGCTAACAAACGTACTACATGAAGAACACAAAGTGCAAATATCTACCGTGACTGCAGTTTAATGCCGGGTTATATACGGCGCAGCTAAGTCTGAGAACAAATTCAGAAGTTTACAAAAATGTTTTATATGTATACTGGGGATGCAGAGAAATGCATTTCATGTCACGTCATCATGGCAGCCTTTCAGCAGGCACAGAGTCTGCATCCCGAGAAAGTTTACTTAACACAACAAATGGCTTTTACAGACAAAGAGAACAATATAACTTCAGCAAATGGTGTCGTTTTCTCAGCACCAAAGCCATGTCACTTTCCTGAGTTGTAAACAGCTGGGTTAGTGGTCCTTGACCACAGTCCTGGGGGGTTGCTGGGGGGGGGGGCAATTACAGGGCTGCCACATTTAAAATGGTAGGGGTGCTAAAACGGATGAAAGCTAGGAGGGGATAATTAGATCACGTCAATGCATAACTCGCTTATCATAGGGGTGTAAGAAAATATCGATGCATTTGTGTATCGTGATATGTTTTCTGATACTTTATCGGTTCTCAGACACACAGTATTGATTTTTAATTAACAGTTTACATCCAAAGATTTGTGAGGTTTATTTTGTGCTGTGATGAAACCCCCAACTGACAGACGGAAGTACTGTAATCTACATCTAGCCATTAGACTGTTCCACTTCAGCGTAAACACGTAGCGCCCCACTAACGTTAATGTCAGCTAACCTAGCTGATGACTGAATCTGAAAGACTTCGACTGGTGTTCTAAAAATGTCCTACCTTTTGAGTGCCCATATCATTACTATAGTGAAGTAACTTGTTTTTTATTGTTAAAATCAGCCTTACTTCAAGTCTACTGTACAGCCGATGGTATTGTCCAGATTAATATAACTACTTACTCCCTGTTAAGATGATTGAGGATACCAAAATATCCAATTTATGCTTTTAAAGCTGGTAACATTTTCTTGTTTGTTCCACCTTAAATGGTGCAGTAGTCGCATTCGGGCTCCTAAGGTGCTGTACTAATAAATGCTACTCCATTTAAGGTGGAACGGGAAATTCTGAACAAGAAGCTGGTAATCAGAAGGCTGACTTCAGCTTTGTGTGATCCAAATGTCCAACCTACAGTTTATGTAGGGAGCTACCTTTGTTTATGACCTACAGTAGAACATTTCAACAAGGCAGCATAATGCATCAACAAGGCTTCCATATTATGGTGAATACAGTGCCTTGTTACCTGAAATCCTCCTAACAAATCACTGACATCGCTGTGTACAAGTAAAAGATAATAAGTAAAAATAAAATCATTTTATTGTGTTAGTGATGTGGACAAATATTCGTTCTTTTGTTCAGAAGAAAAAAAATAAGTCACAAAAACTAGTGCTAATATTTTGGATGTTACATGAATGCAAACGCTGATCCCACTGTTTTGACTGCATAAACTTTCTTTTATACCAATTTTATGCATATGGTGTTTTTTTTTTTTTTACATTTTTCCAAAAATGACCTTAAAAAAATACAACATATCTTCCTTACAGTATCACAATACAACAATATATTGAATCATAATCTCTTTATCATGCTACCGTACCGTATATCAGGTTCTCCAACACACGGCTCTACTTACTTTTCACCACATTAGCATCTGTTATGTTAACTAGGCAAAGAAAACGAGTATAGATTCTGTTTTAGTTCCAATTTAGTCAACTGGTCTTTTTCAAAATCATAGAAAATAGGCTCACAGGTCATTTACTCTATAATGTTCTGCGGTCATTCTGACAGACTGTAATACATGGTTTGATTAGTTGATCAATCGGGTCCATAAATGAACCATGTATAAGAATAACAACATCTCTTAGTTAACATTCTAAAAGCTGCAGCATTTCTCAGGGAGGTCCACTCACTCCTAGTCTAGTACAAGACTTTATCTGAGCCTGGCAAACAGCACTGGCTGACCATGTGGAAAGAGAAAGGTTTCCGCTTGCTCAGTGTCTGCAGTGCTTGTGGCAGAGCGGTTCACTGGTGCACGTTTTCAAGTAGAAAGTGCTAGAGTCTTTTAAAGATGGGGGTGGGGATGGGGGGGGGGGGGGTGTATTTAAGAAGTTTTATTACCCCTCAGAGCCCATTTGCCCCCCCTCTACTGCTGTCTGTCTCTCTCCATCTGCCAGTTCCTTTCTTTCCCAAAATCACTCAGGGATGAAAAAATGAAAAATTCATCAAGCTGAAAAATTAACCTCATCAAATTCTCCATGGATTAATCTTAATTCTCAGTAACTACTACAAAATACGAAGTAACTACTACAAAACTAAAGTAAATAAGGTAGTTATGAATGTGAGGAATTGAAATGCGGACACTTGCAATTTTGTCAAAATAGCAATTTTTAGGCTATAACTACATACTCTTGAAAAAGATGTTAAAAAAGATCACATCATGATACTTGGTGCAGACACAGTGCACAAACCGCCATCAAAAACTCTTTATAAAGAAATATGCAGTTGGTCAGTGTTTTTTAAATCCTTGCGATATTAACAATGTGCTCAGGAAATATATATATATATATATATATATATATATATACACATATATATATATATAGCGCATACTGGCAATTCTTTTGACCGATAACCAACTGTCATTAGTTGCCTATTAGTTATTTGCCAGCAAACCTATCAAGACCCATTAAAATATCCGTCAATAAAAGGGACAGTTTTGTTTCCAGGAATCGGATTTTTTGAGCCCTGTTCATGCAGACTTGTGTCGAATGATGACAATAGCATGAAGAGCAGATAGATGGAGCATATTAATAACAGAATACAATAACAGTAGTCTAGGCTACTTTCGCAGTGAGGTTTAGTCTTGTTTTTGATCTGCTAAAAAATGACCAACTGATGGGCTGGAAATCCATAATTTATTATACCTAAAGCAAGACCTACCAAACCGTAGCAGGAACTCAACCTGAAGTGCATCACACTTTCTCTTAGAGAAAATGGATGAAAAGGCCTTCTGTCTTATCACTTGAGGATGTTTGCTACTGATATGGAAGCACACTGTGATTGTGCTATTATCCTCTCTAAAATAAGCACTAACACCACTATTTTTATTGTATGCCCATCAAGTGGAACCAATTGACTATTGTGCCCTTACGGGTACAATTAAAACACCAGACAATGAATGACAAACCCACCTTTTCAGCCAGAGGAGCCATTTAAATTATTTAATCACACACACACACACACACACACACACACACACACACACACACACACACACACACACACACACACACACACACACACATTGCAGGCCAAGTTAGCAAGTTTTCATTACCACACCAGCCAGTACACTAAACTGTAAAATGTGTGACTTATGTGCTAGCTTTGTTGTGTTCGTTTACAAATACATTTCTGTTTACATAAACATATACATATGTAACTATGCCTTTCAAGGCTCCTCCCCGAGTTGACTGACAGCTGTAAAATGTAAGATTTATCCAATAACAGTGCGTGACCGGAAAGCAGGGGAATTAAGATAAAGACAGGGATGGCTTGTTCAACCTGAGAACCAAGATGGCTGGCAGGTGGAAGAGGCTGATAATTGGCTGAGAATTGGCTGAGACATGGGAACCCGAGGGAGAAAGCCCACCCTGAGTACATGCTGCCTGTGAATTTCTATGGATGAGTCGGGGAGACTGAGGAGGGGTCGAAATGCGTTGACACAAAGGTCGTCCTAGCCACGCCCTATGACGCACCTATCTCTGGCTACATGAACAACACTGAGCACCATGAGACTGAATGACTTCAACATTGGTGATTATATCCAGGCAGTTCTGGACAGGAACTCAGATGAGAACATTTCCTGAGTGCTCTACCCCAATAAGAGTTTCCTGAAGGTAAGGAGCTGCGACTGAAGCAGGAGAACCCTGTAGTGGCAGCAACACTGCAGGACATGATTTGATGCTTTAAGACCTCAAAGAGGAATTGCTCTGGGCCTGTTTCTTCTGACAGCTTCCCATCCAGCCAAATGGCAAACACCCTGCTAAGCCATCCCTGAGTTCATGAGGACACAGAGAGACTGGACTGGGATAATCACCAAACACAGATTTGCATACACCACACTGTTCTACCTGAAGCTCTGGAGCACTGACCTGTCACTCTGCTGGAGACACTGCTCCCAAGTCAGCCACAGATCATTTACCAGGTCAACAAGACACACTTGGATTATTAAATTAACTTTTTTTGTTAACCAAACTCAAACAATTGTTTATTTGTTGGTAATTTGTTAATCATTTACAACCTAGGCCTGTATTACTGCTTACAGACTGTCGAAATATCACACAGTATCAGAGAAAATAATCACAGTAATCATTTCTGTTGTAATCATTAAAACTAAGCATTTTTTCTCCATCCCTTCCTCATGACTCATATGGCTACTTAACCCCTGAGGTCCTGTTTGGGCCAGATAGGAAAACACAAACCAAGTGAAGCACACAAAACCCACCCCATTCCCAGCAGGAACAATAAATGCACGTCACAGATTCAGAGCAGCGTAGACGAACATGGACGCACTGTGACTCTTTGTCTGACGATTTTTCTTGAATTCATCCAGTGTAAATAATAAACGCAAATAGTGAATTATGCGTTCCTGCCCTTTTTAATCTTTCAGGCCCCACAGCTCAAAAAGACAAGGCTCAGGTTTGTCTGAGAGAAACACAAAAGACTCAGTGAGATCAAACTCTGTGAGATCAGACTTTCAGTGTGTCAGACTGAGAAAACAAGCGCTCTCTTCAGGGGAGAGGAACTAACATTATGTGCTGGCATGTTCCAAAGCCAGCCAGACAGCTGATCCTCAGTTCAAGTGCGCGCTTGTATTTGTTTTCATACATTTTCTTGACAAGAAAATGTACTGACTATGTAGGAAAAACTAAGAAAAACAAGGGTGACCTACAGAACTTACAAAACAAAAATAAATAAATAATAAAATGCTCTCTCGTGTTTAAAACTGGCAGCAAAACCAATTTTGATTACTGGGGTTATTAATTAGATTAAGATTAGATTAAGTTACCCTTATCCATCCAACAATGGGGAAATTTCACATCCGCTTTTAATCCATCTGTGCAAAGAAACACCACATACACACTAATGAAGACAAACATTAGGGGGCAGTGAGCACACTTGCCTGGAGCGGTGGGCAGCCCTATCCACAGCAACGGGGGAGCAGTTTGGGGTTAAATGCCTTGCTGAGGGGCACCTCCGTACTGTCGGCTCAGGGGATTGAACCGGCGTCCTTAAAATTTTGATACAGTATAGTGGTGTCATAATTCAATACATCCTACGATTCAGCAAAACTAAGGAGTGACTAAAAATATATCATGTTTAATGTTTCCATTTTCAGTTGATTATAATTAATATTATATATATACACATATATACATATGCATATACACACACACACACACACACACACACACACACACACACATACATACACACACAGTTCATTATAAAAGTACAAGATCTGAAACAAATGTACATCAGTATCTTAATGTAATGCTCTAGCCACACTACACTAAACACAACTCAATACACCATGGATGACAATATAATCAATAGTATATAATGTGCTGTATTTTTATTTTTTTATAAGTTGACTTTTTTTGTTGGACCAAATTAAACTTAAGTTTTTCCGCCTCGTCTCTCGCTGTGTGCTACCATGGCTCACTTTGCCTACGTTCACATTACAAGTCTCATTACTCAAATCCAATCTCTCTGACACGATGGTTCACACTCCTTTAGGTAAGTGATTCAAATCCATCATTAATGTGAACAAACCTGCATCCTGAAATGACCCACATGTGCACATCCTACTCAGTAATGTCACGTGAATGAGCCACGTGTGACGTGGAGCATCAGTAAACGAGCAGAACGAGCTTCGCTGTGAAGATAATTAACTCTGATCAGCTCTCAGCTTCATTATTAGAGCGAGATGAAGAAAAAAGGTCAGACGTGTTGCTTTTCCACTGTTTACAGGCTTTAACATCTGTTCAGTGTTGCTTGCTGCCATGGTAAAGCTGAATGACTGTGCATGCGCAGTGGACCAAAAAAAAAAAAAAAAAAAAAAAAAAAAAAAAAAAAAAAAAAAAAAACACACCACAATCTGCGCGTCACATTAAGGTCAGATCAGATTTACGTCTCCACACAGCTCTGAAAACATCAGATTGGAGTCACATTAGAGCAAAGAAAAAAAAAACGGATTTGTGCCACTTCAACCTGGTAATGTGAACGTAGCTTTTTATTCTTCTCCTGGTTATTTTTCTTCTTCTAATGTTTAACGGATGACAACAGCCTACCTCAACTTCCTGTGATTGGTCTGAAAGTCCAGACCATCCAACAATGTGCTTTTACATTGCAAACAAACTGAATCATGGTTCAGTTTGATCCGGACTGAGACCACCTCTTATCCTTCCCTGAATCTTACAATCTTGCAATTACCATTAATTGAGGGCGTACCCAAAAAAAAAAAAAAAAATGTAATATTAACATTAAAACTGATTACCTACCCAATTAACAAATATTCGACTATTCAGGTCCAGTATGTATGACCCCACATACAGGCACTGCATAACAGCTAAAATGTGTGTGTGAAACTTCAGCGTAGAACTAAGCAGTAGGTGAAGAGTGTGAGGTGAGAGACGACAAACACACAGTGATGCACTCACACACACACACACAAAACGCCTGCATTCGATGCCCTGACTATACCATTATTGTAGTCTCTCTAAAACACACACACACACACACACACACACACACACACACACACACACACACACACACAATGATGCAGCAGCTGCTGGATGTCAATTAAAAGTAAATGACTATCACAAAGTAAAGGCCCATCAGCCTTAAAATGGCCCTGAGGGAGACCAGCTACCAAGAAAATCCTTGCAAACACACGTGCGCCAAACCTCCACCCCCCCCGACCCCTCACCCCACACACACACACACACACACCCCACCCAACACAGCCCACACACCCCCTACACAGTCTAAAGACCAAAAGTCATTGCATGTCTGCAGTCAAGCTTGATTTAATGTACTTTTTTTCTTTCCAAATTTCAGCAGCTTCAAAGCGCTGAAGCTGGTTGGAAAGGCATCACAAGACTGCAGTGAGGACTGTTGTTCTGTCTTGTGTTGGCTGGATAAACCCTCAGATCCTGTTATTACAAATCCAGTGGGAATTTACATTTAGGACATGGTTGCTGTATTAACGTCACCTTTTCTGGGTGCAAAGAAACACAAAGAAACCTGACGAGATCAACATGAAAAGAAACTACAATGCACTTATTACAAAAAACCACACACACACCCCCCAGAGTTTCCGCTGAGAAATTATAATGCTAGCCACGGTGCCCGGAAATGATTCACTTTCCCAGACAAATGGGTACAATTCTAGTCATGTATCAATTTTTAAGCTGAACAACACCTATACTGGTGAGGCAATACCAGTCATTTGTATATAAACAACCTAAAACAACATTTCTTGGGAGTTAAAGATATGCTTCAGTTTTATCCTAAAGTTTATTTCTCTTTCTCTTTGAGCAGTTAGTTTTAAACCACAGCGCTGTGGCCCAAATGTCAAAGATGAAAGCATTTATCAGTTTGTGTTTGTGTTTTTTGACATGGATAACAAGATTTTTTTCGCCGTTAGAGGAGTATAAGGATGCTGTGCCACCTGAAAGAATGAGGGCACACAGCTAACTTGCTCGTTCTATCAAAACACCCCAGTCTAGCCGGCTACATTTAAACAGTAACACTTACTGACACGAACTGCTACAATCCTGCTTCTCTGCACTGGGACTGAACCTGCTACCCCACGCGGAAGACGAGTAACTGAACCATTCGGCCCAACGGCAACTACAAAACGCACACCCGGAGACCTTAAATGTCATTGTAACTCAGCTTTTATGGAAATTCAGCTCAAAATAGAGTTTAGAGCTCAGGCTCTACTGAAAATCGACAACCCAGCAAATACAACCCAGCATGTCTGACATCACGATATTGAATAACTAAATAAAACTAAATTAAACAAGAGTATGTACGTCCTTGAGTGTCCAAGTATATAATTATTTGGTTTTGTAGCCTTTACAGAAAAGCAGTTGATGTAATCCTGACTGTTTCTCAGCCCTTTAGTGCACAAAAAAAAGTGCTTGCAGTTGTAATGTAAACGTTAAAAACTATTGAAAAATAGTTTTGTATTTTTGTATTCTAAAAAGAGGTTGGTTACATTTCTATTTACACATCCCAAAAAATGTCTGCACTTGCACTACATCCAACCATCCAAGACTATTATTTGAATAGCAATTTATCATTTTTGATATTATCATTGTGATATCTGCCAGCTTTATTGAGCATTGCCTGTTATATCAATATCTTGCAGGCACGCGTTTTAATGGAGTAATGTAACTGTACTGTTAGCCAAAAATGATAAAGATGGTGTTAAAATAATCCAAACAGGAGCTTTATTTGGTCTTCTGAATGAACCGGTAAGCAGTCCCGTCTGTTCAATGATGGCAGTCCAGGAGGGTCTCGCTCCCATATTCAGGACAGCAGGGGGTTGGCTATTTCACCAAGCCTGAACATGGATAAGAAATCATGTTTTTGTGTTCTGATCAGCAGGCGCAGCCTCTAACTTTAAAATGTGTGTATTCTGGATGCTCTACTTGCCCAGTTCTCTGGCTTTAAAAACGTGCGTGTTCTGATGTTGTGAGCAGTGTTTCTCAGACATGAGCTTTGTGTGGAGTAGACAGATGGTGGAGAGGGGAGGGGTGGCGCTTAAATTTCAGCTTTTTAATTATTCAATGACATGAACACAGAGCAGGGAGCACAGAAAAACAAACAGATACGTGTGTCACAATGTCTGACATGCTGCGTGTGTGTGTGTGTGTGTGTGTGTATACACACACACACACACACAGAGCTCAAGTACCGCTTCCTGACCAGGAGTTTACAATGCTGCTTTCTCAGAAGCCACCAGTGACCCAGAAGTGGACAAATGAGTGGTGATGGAAGGGCTTTAGACACAGGATACAAAACTGGAAACAACTCCTTTCTGTAGAATGAAAAAAGCAAGACTAAAAATGACTAACAGACACAGAGAGACACAACGGAATGAGGGATGATTCTGTACAGGAAGATGATGTAGGTGTCCATGTGTCATGTTACGATACACAGCTCATCTTTATGCATCACAGCCATAAAACTCAATGGTAACCCCAAGTGCTCCTATAGCGAGAATATGGAAACATGAATAATGATCATTCTGCTTTGAAAGACAAACTCAACCACACAATACATCTACTATCACTCACAGAGTCAGGTGTGACAAACAATGAACGCTGTACAAAACAGATAGAAAGGTGAGAAACCACACACGCACACACGCAACACACGGCTGTCAGTTGTTAGCACGTTAGGTCAGAGACGTGATAAAACAGACAAGAGACAAAGCCACTACAGGTGGAGAAGGGGAAAAGGTGTAAATGGGTAAATACACACAGTCTGTGAAGGTGAAAACAACCACACACACACATATATATGTAACAAATCTTCTCCAGCATTGCAAAAATTACAGTACAGTCTTACATCATAAATCTATCATCACCTAGTCCACAGTTCCCCCCCCCGACACCGTTAACACACAGAACACAATGGATGGCTTAGCACAGTGGATTCTGCGCCAGGAAACAAAAGCCGCTTGAATAAAACAATGCACAGAGAACAGTTTTATTTACGAGAAAGCCAATAAAACAAAATATGGCAAGAGAAACGGAAAAGACAAAGTCCTCAGTGCACCTAAACATCCTAAACTCGACTCAACAGCTGGGGTTTGAGAGCATCTTGACAGATAGCACACATATTTAAGCCAGTACAGTTAGAGCAAAGTTGCAAAAGCACTGTTTTCCACTCTTTCACATGTGGTGGGAGTAAAAAGCACAAAGTGCCAGGACAGCTGATCAGCTGGGTTTGAATCACAGATGGAAGAGCAGGGATTACTTTATTGGTGGGATGCAGACAGTGGCTGCACTAGGCCGGAAAAATCCCGGATAGCGTTCAGGCACCATCTAGGTAATTTTGAGAACCTTTCTGTCTCCTTTTACTCGGGATGCATTGATCTTTATTTATTTATTTATTTATTTATTTTACCCACAGTTCACACTGTGTGGGCCAAGTGAACAGATTAAACACATTAGAACATACAAAGCATTTGCTATTTTCCAAAGTTGCAACATAAATTATTGCTCTTTTCTGGCAAAAAACTGGGATTTTACATTTGTTAATGAAAACAAAAATGTAATGTATAAATCAAATAAGTGCCATGTAAGAGGGAACCAGCTACTCTGTGCACATACTTTGTCATAAAAAAAGATTTCAGGTAAATTGAGAAAGCTAGTTCATTAACCTGGTAAGCTCCGCTGCCTTTCAAATTCCAGTTTAACCCCTCGCCACAGAATGGGTCATGATTTAAAAATCTACTGTCCCTTTTCCTTTGCGTGTGAGAGTGAACCACCCGCTCACGTCCCCCAGTCTGACCCACTTTCCACGACAATCATAATCCCCTAAACTTCACCACACACAGGCCAAATAAACTCACAGGCTAGCCATGCTGGAAAAATATCTGGGACCAGCACAGCGCAGCACAATTCATCTCAGAAAATAACTACCTGAATAGACTGTTAACACTGGACCCGTATGGGCCACCGCAACTCTGTACTCACACTGGAAAGAAAAAAAACTTGCAACATTTTCTTACCTATTAACACTTATCAATCATTTCACAATACCGAAGCTCTTACCTTTCTATTTCATTAGTGTTTATTTGGGTATGAAAGACAAAGACGGAGCCAAGATAAAGGCCCAATCCCATTTCACCCCTCACCCCTACCACTTAGCCCTACCCCTCCATTTTGCACGTTCATGTCTAGGGGTAGGGTGTCCCGACTCTTGTTGAGATAGAGGGGTAGGGTGAAGTGTTAGGGCTACATGGCCCTCCGAACGGAGGTCTGAGACACACTGCAAACAGAGAATTATGAGGGATAAAAGAAAAACTGGCAAGACGGCTGAGCAAGAGACCAAAGATGTGAGAATTTTGTCTGTTAAAAAAAAAAAATTATGATTACCATCGTATTATCTTTGTTTAATGTCATTTCAATGTGTTATGGTCCTTTTCTTCATAGCAAGTATAAAAATCACTAGTAGTGCTGATGTCTCTTCAGCTAGCTAGCTAAATTTCCCTTTCCACTTTAAATAGAGGAACAGGAAAATCTGAAAAGAAGCTGGCGAACATCTGACTTCAGCTTCATATCACAGAAGAATTAGGGGAATAAGGCATATTTGAAGGCCTTTGAAGGCATATGACACCCTAAATGTAACTAAAGCCCAGCAGTGAGGACTTCACCCTCCTCTGCTGTCACTGCAGACAGGCAGGGTCGCCTACAGAGCAGCACTAGTAGCTGTTAATGAAGTGATGCTCTTTTTTATTTGAGGGTCCCATTTCGTAGGGAAAGATCTCAATCACTACCTCTTGTAATTCAGTTCCAAGGGGCAAGGTGTCACTTGAAAACAACGGGTAGGGGTAAATTTAAGAAACGGAACTGGGCCCAAGAGATGCTCAAACAGTAGTAGAACCCAAACATGGACATCAGTACAACACTTATGTTCTAAATGACAGCAACGGCTACTGCCAGCTGTTTTTTTATCGAGTGATCATCAAATTCTTTAGAAACGGGTTCTCTTGGGAAGCCAAACGCAGTAATGAACAGGCTTGTCCTGGAGCACCTTGGCACCTCTCCACCTCAAAAGCATCACGCTTTTTCACACACTATCCGACCTGCAAGCGTGACAAGTGGGTTTTTCTATTGAGGAAAAGGTGGGGGACACGACTGCACAGGCTTCCGTTTTGGTTTCATGAGTCGTGAGAACATAAGTGATGTCTGAGGACATTAAGAGTGATATTGCTGATTAGGATCAGAGTTCTAAGAGCAGAGGAAATAATGTTAGAACAGCGTCAAGGCTGATCCTTCCTCAGTGCACAGCGCCAACTCATACTTAGAAGGAAGCTCTCTAAAGCCAGCAGTAGCTTATACTACAAGGTGCTTATTACAAGCTTGAGTGGGACACCACAAATTTAAACAGTCAATACCAAAAAGCAGAAGGCAAGAAAACAATGTAAGCAGTTACAGGTCGAATCAAATTCAGCTGTACAAGACATGACTACTTTGACCTAGTAAAGCATTTTAAATCATAATAAGGTTCAAGAGCTTTTCATCAAACTAACACTCTCAAAAGAGCACAGCTGCACAATGCTGAAAAGTAAATTAACCATCACAGACTATGAACTTTCCCATTACTAAACATCACTGACTCCATTTTTTTCCACAACATTTGTTCAGTATCGCAATGCTGGCCTTCATAATACTGGCACCATGACAAACTTCTTCCTTCTTACTGATTTTCATAAACTGGATGTTTTATCGTGTGCTGTGACCATTTACAGATGTTCTTTAGGTGTTAGGCAAAGCAGTCACATAATCCAACAAACAAATTTTGGTCAGAAGCAAAGCAAACATCAACATCACATCACATATGTAGCTATTTAAAAGCAATATGACACAGGGAGATTCACTCGAAAGAGGCCCCAAATATTCAATTATATCTCCTGTTAGGATGAACAAATCAGAACCAAAAAAAAAAAAAACGCTATATACCATGGCGTATTTCTGCCTGACGCACGAAGGGATACAGGGGTATGCAAGCTGTCGGGGCCTCTCTCAAGTGAATCTCCAGGTGTTTCGTCAATATGGTGGGCCAGAATACTGAACTGCGGCTGTTGAGGCATTTCCAAGTGCATAATTTCCATCAAGGATGCATCTAAATTTTAGGGTTAGGGTTAGGGGACGCAATGTCCAAGAGCTCCACTGCAGGTTTGATAGCCCTTAAAGGCATGACATCTCATATGATATGCAGATTACAGCAAAGCAGAAGCGAACAGACCCTTCAGCACTATGACACTATCCGTATTCTCAGTTTCAGAAGTGACGCAAAAACACAATGTATAACAAAAATGATAGAAATTTCTGCCATGGGTAACTGGCTAACTGTTATCTACTGTTGAGGACGTTGGATTTAGTAGAAAATGCTGTAGCCCACATAGCGAAATCACTTGAACAGGTCTATTTTTGCAAACTGCTTTTATTCATTGTCAGCTTCTTTTTGTTTTTTCCTTCTCAGCACGTCCTTGACTTTTTTTAATTAGAATTTTGGTTTCAGCCAAGGATTTTCATTTTGATGCATCACTAATTTCCAGTGGTACAGTGACAAATAGCATGATCATTTAGGAATAAACTATCTGGGTCCATGTTTAACTCACATATGACAATATTTTATCGTAAAATATCACAATGCGACCTCCTTCGGAATCTTTCAGTTTTTAATAGGAAAATAAATGCAACCTCTGCTGACAATGAAGTCGCAGTTTGCTATATCAAGCTCTTGAGCGCAAGCATCAGGCGAAGTTTAGCTGTTGTGAATAAAGTTCACCCATCCAATCTCGTTTATTAAGCCATCGCACGTCCTCTCATCCATCTGATCTGTGGGTCCAGCAGGATTTAGAGGTGGTATCTCCATTCCATGCCAACACTGACACTGAGCTGATTGGCTATATGAGCCAAAGCCCATTTTATCACCTAGAGAGTCTTTAACACAACACAAACACTACCATCACAGCGCTTGGAGCAAAGCAGTAGCCAGTTTTTCTGCTAATAGCCTTAAATCGAGGCTGAGAAAATCCCCTGACCCCCACTGCTCTGAACAGCTAGATCTAGGTTTCTCACTACTGCTAAAGCCGTGTGAAAAAGGAATAACTTAATAGTATTTTATCGTTATGAAATCGGGCAACCCCAAGTGGACGTGCAACCTCTTGGACTGGACGTTCTGGCACACAGAGCTATATCTCACTTACATAAGACAACTTGCAGACCAAGCTTGACAGGATACTCTGCTCTGCTTTTTATGACAGACGCTGACGCCAAAGCTGGAATGAAATGAGGGCTACCGTCTAAACTTCCATTTAAATATTGATGCCATCCTCCTCTCCTATTCCATCACATTTTTTTGAAACTATTTGAGCAAACACGGCTTAGGTTTCAAGCGAATCATGATGACGACACAGTTTCAGAGCAGCCAGCTCCGAGTTTCTAAACAGCAAGTTCCCCGCACCAAGTCAGGTCTCTTATCTATTTTTCAGCGTGGAAAGTGACACCGCTGGGTCGCCGCCAGCATTCAAGGACTTGTGTTTATTTGATTGCATTAGAAAGGCATGTTCCACACCCTTTTCCTCCAGCCAATGCACTCCGCAGTCACAGCTAGACCTAATCAGGAAAAGGAGCTCCATCAACGTCGAGACTGCACAAAAAGGTGTTTCAGTGAGGCTCCCACAGCCTGTTAACCCATTCATGCCCAACAACTACATCGTTCTGACTGGTCTGTGGGGTATTTTGTACAGTTATACTCTGGATAAACATTTAACTGTACATAGCTGAATGCAATAATGTCATTTCTATATTTTATTCACAATTATATTTAAATTTTCTACTGAAATAAATATTAGTAGTCACATGTGACTAAAAGATTAGCCGTAAAGATTTGTTTCATACAGTTTGATCTATTTGAAATCCTCAGATTTGTGCTCAGGAAAACCCTGAGAACATATGGACCAGACACAGACCTTAACGGTGGGGTGGGATCACTACCAAATACAGGCCTTTCTTTAAAAAGCAGAAGAGATTTTCATGTCAAGTGCAAGTAAGAGAGGGAGAGAACAAGCTCACCAATGTCAGAAACCAAACGTAAATACATCAATGACTGGCCACTGTTGTAGAGCATACCTAATTTAAGCAGAGCTCCACACAAAGTGGACTCCTGACCAGCCATAAGGCCTGATGGGAAGGGGGAAAGGGGGGAGGTTGTAGATGTCAACAAAAGTGATTCAAATCATCACGTCAACGCAGGACAAAAGCCCCATTCGGCCGGACAGATGCTGGGCCTGGACGCCGCTATCTGACTATGCAAATCACCCTGGGGGTTTAAATTCAGCAGAACAATAGCCAAACACAACAGCACAGAGAGCAAGGCAAACAGTTCATCCAAGCCCCATTGTAAAATACATAACTACCTCAGGCAGCAATATAAAGCGGTGTTTAATCATTTAAGCATAAGTACTGTCGTTTAAGTTCAACAGGTTTCTACCCAACTAATAACCTCGAGGCTTTGCATTGCTGCAAAGGAAATTGACTTTCACCATCAAAGCCACAACTCTAGAAACTTGAGGGTGTGATTTCTTTTTCGTGTAGGCGGTTAGGGTGAAATGCAAGTAAGAGTATGGCAAATCTCAAATAAATCACACAAGCAGACTTAATCTTGTTCTGCCTTTATAGCAGCAATGAACCCAGAATCTCTCAGCTATGCACTAGCTAATGAGCTTCTGTGGTCAAGCATCAGATGAACCGGTTTGATACTGGGGTAACACAGATAACTACCTAACTAAGAAGGTCACTGAAGGGTTTAATTTAATGAGACTCCTAGTTTTACGTATTGGAAAGAGAAAAACGCCTCAACACCACCCATTCTATTCAAATCTAATACACCCTAATAATAGAGCTACTGCTGAAGAGCTGAAGCGAGCTTCTTGTTCGAATTTTCCCGTTCCACCTTAAAAGCTGCAGCACTTATTACAACTAACGCCTCAGGCGCCAGACTTTAACTGCTGCACCATTTAAGGTGGAACGGGGAAATTCGAACAAGAACCTGAATAGTAAGCGTCGGGTTATAAATTTGGTTTTCTTTGTCAAATGTATGGCTCACAGGGAGCTGCTTACTTATTAGTAGCTTGTTGGCTAACGTTCACCTAACGTTAATAACGTTACTGAGAAACAAATTCTGAGGTAAACTGGTCTAAGATGAGACAGCAGTCGATTTTGGTGGACTAACGTTGGCAAAATAAGTCAACAAGAGAGTTTTTACACAATAATAGAGAGATATTTTAAATGGCAAGTGAACTAAAATATGACACACAATAAAACTGACAGCACAGGAGAGTCAGGATACTTACAAAGACGTTGATATCGTATTTTTTATGCTTATCCACCGTTTGTTCGAGATGGTTCTGCAGCCAGCGTCCGTTGGAGCCGTTAGCTAGCTGGTGTTTTTAATTCTTAATTTTCTTAGCCGATAGCTCTGTTAGCTCGGCTGAGGAAAACAATAAAACGGTTCAAACACAAGACTAAAGCTAGCTAACCCCGCTAAGTTGCTAACTAACAAAGGCAAAGGTATGAAGAGTTCTTCCAAATGTCAGGATAAAATACACACGTGCAAAATGTTGCGTATCTATGAAACAGTCGGTTTTCACCACCCCGAAATTCTAACTGATCACCACAAAAGATTAATACAGCTGAAGCGACGCTCCGGTCTGCTTTCTCAAGTCTGAACATAAACAGATTGTGGTGTGCGGTGCCGTGTAGTGGATGGAGAAAAAAGCTGCCCTCGTCATTTATTACTCTGAAACGCATTATGGGTAGTGTAGTTCACGAGAGTGGGGCTCAGGCTGGCTCCATTGAAAAAGTACATAAATACAAAAATACAGTGAAAAAGTTCAGCTCGGTCCACGGAACTCCTAAGGTGACATGTGTCAAGCTCGAGGCCTCGGATTACTATATTGAGGCCACGATTTACTATACTGAGTGCCACAAATTAATATGTTGAGGCCTCAAGTTATATATAAAAATCAGAATCTCATAACTTGTGGCCTCAGTATATTAATTTGTGGCCTCAATATAGTTATTCATGGCCTCAATATAGTAAACTGTGTCCTCAACATAGTAATTCATGGCCTCGATATAGTCATTTGTGGCCTCAATACATTAATTTGTGGCCTGAGTATAGTTATTCATGGCCTCAATATAGTAAACTGTGTCCTCAACATAGTAAATCATGGCCTCAATTTAGTCATTTGTGGCCTCAATATATTAATTTGTGGTCTCAATATATTGATTTGTGGCCATGCTTTATTAAAAATAATCACCATGTCACCTTAAAGGCTCCAAACAACTCTGAAAAATGTCATGAGAATATTTCATACAGCGTGTCACTAAAACATGCATATTTTAATTATATTCCACCTCATTCAATAATAGTTTATAATAGTTTATAATTTAATAATAGGCCCTTTACTTGCTGTATAATGAACACATTTTCTCTGTATTCCTTTACATTCCAACACAGATCCTGGTCACAGATATGCACTGCTTTGTTTGGTTAGATTGATCATCATTGCTGCTAGGTTACATGTCCACAGTCCTAAGCTGTAAATCTCTATGAGGAATAATAGGCCACCATGGGCTCTGTGCAATGGCTCAGAATGTGAGGAGAGGCCAGATATGTATAAAATAAACCTCTGACTGAACTCTGTGGTGAAGGTAAACAGAGACACACACACCCAATAAACCCATGTACTGTCGTAAGGCCCAGGGCAATTAAGGCCTGTTTGCCAATATACACCCACATGCAAACACAGTGAGACAATCCCACAGATGAGCCCACTTGCTGCATCAGAAAGCATCCAAGGAGACTTTCGTATGGTGTCATGTGATTGAAGTGGATAAATTCTCTATATATTACACCTCTCGGTGCTATTTTTTTACACTAGATGATACACTCACACTACCACACTACCAATTATCACTGCAACACAACTCTCTCTTTTCATTCTTACTTTTATTCAAACGGTGATAAGGTTGCCCATATTACAACCCAAATGAACCCGAATGAAAAAACATATAGGCCAATATGATTTGCAAGTCTTTTTGACCTGTATTCAGCTGTTTTGTGAACTGAGGACACCAGTTGTTGTAGTTGTGAAAGTAGATTTTTTTTCCCTTTCTTGCTTGATATAACACTTTCTCTGCTTTGTGCTTCATAATATGCAACACATTTTCAATGGGAGGCAGGTCTGGTCTGCAGGCAGGCCAGTCTAGCGCCTACACGCTCATGCTACAAAGCCATGGTGTTATAAAACATGCAGAATGTGGCTTGGCATTGTCTTGCTGAAATAAGCAGGGATGTCTCTAAAAGGAAATTGTGTAGAAAGCAGCATGTGTTGCTCCAAAATGCATATGTACTCCTTAGCATTAACAATACCTTCATAGATGTGCTGGTTAACTTAACATTAACATTCCAGCTTGTGTCAGTCCATCTGAGATGAGCTTTAGCCCAGAGAAGTCGGCGGCGTTTCCGAATGGTGTTGATGGATAGCTTCTGCCTCGCAGAGTTGAATCTTAACCTGCATTTGTAGATGCAGCAAAGAACTGTGTTTACTGACACAAGGTCACAGGCATTCAATACTAGTCCAACTTCTCCAGATTCTCTGAATCTTTTAATAATTTTATGGACTGTAGTTGGAGAAATCCCTAAATTCCTTGCAATGGTGAAATGGAAACATTGTTCTTAAACTGTTGGACTATTTGTTTACAGTCTTTCGCAAGCTGGCAAGTAAGCCTTTCGTGAATGCTTCTTTTATACCAAATAATGATTGCATCACTTGTTACCTGTTCACCTGTTTACCCATGGAAAGTTCATAAAAAGGTGTTTTTGATCATTCCACAAACTTCCCAGTTTTACGTTGCCCCTGTACCAACTTTTTTGGAATGTGTCATTAAATCTGGTATTAGTGTGTATTTAGTTAAGTTTGTAACCTGCTCAAAATTTCTTCTGAAATCAATGGTATTAAGTTGAGAGTTGGCCCACTCTTTGCTGCTACTCTTCTGGGAAGGCTTTACACTCATCCAAAAGGCACTGGATGGAGCGCTATCACTCCAGAGAACACAGTGTCACTTCTCCACGGCCAAGTGCTGGGAGGCCTTATTCCCCTTTAGCTGATGTTTAGCATTGGGATGACCTTAGGCTCAAGTTTGGCTGCTCCAGAGCATTCCATTTTATGTGCTAGTGCTTTTCTATTAGATTAGTGGAGGCTGTGACAGTAATAGGTGCGCCTTAATGCAGCTGTCTAGATTCATTTGGATATTTAGCATCACAGTCCCTGTTAAATCCAGTGTTTTCCAAGAAGATGGATCATTTTCTCCTGCTTTTGTAGTGAGATATTTTGACAGGCATTTGTTTTCATATATAATTAATATAAAATATTATTTTGTCTGCAATGACGGCTTCCTTGTGTGGTCTGGGTTGATGGAATTGCTGTTTGTTTTTAATCTTTTGTATGACAGCTCAGCATTTTGGCAACAGTGAAAGAAGGAAATGTCTCCTCATTTATGCTCATAACTTTAAAGGGAAATTTCACTTTTTTGTTTACAAAATAAATCAGTCATTGAAATATAAACATGTATGGCAAAAGTCATGCAAATGGTTTGTTGCAGAGAAACGTACCAACACTGATTCCTTACTGTGATGCTGGTGGGAACCAGGGAGTGTAATGTCAAGACAAATGTAGTCATTTTATTATCATTTTATAGTCGTAGTTTTCTATGCAGACCAGTTTGCCTAGCAGTGCCATACATGTACCCCTTGGCCATGACTGAGTTTTTTAAAAATACATTTTAAGCCAAAACCTTCTCAAATCTATGATTAATCAATGTCTTAGTCATCTGGTACCTATCATCACCACTGTGAACAGTTCTGACTCTCTCTAGAACTGAGCATCTCATCCAACCATTCTGGATGACTTTACATCTTAACCATTTTACTAGGCAAAATATGCAAACTTGTAAAATTGGTAACGTTTCTCTTTAAGCTAAATAAAAACTGAATAAGCAGTAGACTTTCTTGGGTCAGGCTATCTGATTACTAATAAATCCTGCTTTGTGAACTTTCCCTCTGGTCAGCAGGTCATAGCAGGCCACACTATGACATTCTCATATTCCAGTTCAGAAATCACATCAGCCAAGCAAATAAACAAATAAACAAACCAGTAAATGAATAACTCTTGGATGAACGTCATCACATCAGGACACAAAATGACCTCGGGTAGATGGACACACACACACACACACACACACACACAAACACACACACACACACACACACACACACACACATCCAACATACCTGCAGTGACAGTGATAAATCAGTTTACATCTGACTGTTATCCAGTGGTAAACCGTGACTATTAATGCCAGGCCTTCAGTTCAGGCCATAAATATGAGGCAAAAACACAGCTATGCTAATGGGAATTCAATCAATCAATCAATTAATCTATCTATCTATCTATCTATCTATCTATCTATCTATCTATCTATCTATCTATCTATCTATCTATCTATCTATGTGTCTGTGTATCTGTCTGTCTGTCTATCTATTTGTCTATCTATTTGTCTGTCTGTCTGTCTGTCTGTCTGTGTATAGCGGTGCTGAAAAAGACTTCATACAAAGAAGCCAACTTAATTACAGATTCAGATACAGATTACAGCTTCTCTGAAGACCTAGATGGCCCTATAAGTTCCCTCTGCTTCCCTCCACATCACTATGGCAACAACGCCAACACCTCACCATAGCATTTCTAACGTTCCTACCTTCAGGGCCAGAATGCATAGAGGCCTGAAAAGATATGATTAATGTCAGGTCAGTGTTTTTTCTCTCAGCTCGGTGCGAGAACGTTCACACAATGACTGATGGAATCTTGAGTTCTAATTAAGCTTTGTTATGACTTTTGAACTCTTAGATTTTTCACAGGCACGTGTATTAAGACATCACAACGTAGTGATCTGTGACCTAGTTTACACTAGACCTAGTTTTAAAACGGGATAGAGAAAGACTCTCAGTTCAAAGTGAAGTCTGCTGATTTTTTACTTTTTCAGAATTAAATGATTAGGATGTAAACACACCGAATCAGAGTGGTTTGATGTAAAAGTCAGGTGTGTTGAAGATAAGCGGTGATCGGAACCAGAGATCAGAAATTTTAAAGGGACCATATCATTTTCAATAAGAGTTTGATGCAGTGTGAATACTGTTAATATTTTAAAACATAGCAAGGTATTTTAGTTCATTTATGGAAACTATGCTGCAAAAAACAATCAACTGCTTCTGTGATGTCATAAAAAAAACGATACATTTACATATAGTTGCCTACAGCAGTTTAGCCCCGCCCATTCACTATGAAGTTCTAAGGAGTGTTTTAAACTGGCCTGCTTTTTTTGCACCAAACAGAACACCCAATCAGAACAGAGGTCGTTTACATAGCTCGGCCTTAGAGAAGCAGCAACAAAACAGCCTGTTTAATTCAGGAACGTTGGAAAATTATGGTCCATTATGATAGATTTTTGGTACATAAACCCAAACAAACTAATTGGAACTCAGTGAGAAACAAATACAAGATATATGTGGCCTAAAATCTTAAAGCGCCCTCACACAAAGTTTTAACACCAAATGGTTATGAATGCATTCATTTTTATGATAAGGTTTTGGCCTAAAACCTACTTTGTTTGCCTAAAACATAGTCCCCACTATTTTAAACAGTACCACAATATTTTATTTACTTTTTGACTATTATTAATATTACATACACAAACGTAGAAGATATCTGTAGGTTTACTGCTACAAGCATTGCTCAATTTCTCTAAGCATCACAGCACACCACTTAGAAATTTCCTCTTACTGCAATAAATATGTCTGCTATGCAATGCTACGCTATAGCAGCCTTTAGAATTAAACAGGTTTATTTTATCATGGCACCTTCAGACCTAATATGTGTGAAAGAACTCTGTGTGGTGCTCATATATCCATCTGATATCTGATATACACACAACAAAGTGTTATATTCAGATAGAAAACCTCAGGAATGTGTAAAAAAAATAAGGTAGCTTCTCCTTTGAATGTGTGGATCCTTAGGCAGGCTGCAGTGATTGATTCACTTCCTGACAGCCAGGAGCAGCACAACGTTTAATCATTTTTCCCACATCTTCCACTCCAATAACTCAGCTACAGACTGTCTGCAGGAACACCACTCTTCATAACTTTAGTGGGAATGGGCGGGGCTAAACTCTTGTGGGCTGCAGTTGTGTGTGGGGTTGTAGTCAAATGCTCATATGAACTTTGGGTTTAAGCAGATGGTACAAAATCACAATGTGGTAAACTGAAATGATCAAGGCTGATACACCAAGTGTCACTGGATCATCTTGATTATGAGGTTGTTTAGCAGTCAGAATATGAATATTAAGAGAGTCTTATTAGTCCCACTTATTGGGGAAATTTTACCTCTGCATTTAACCTATCAGTGAAGTGAAACACCACATACACTCCAGTGAGCACACTTGCCCAGAGCGGTGGGCAGCCCAATCTGCAGCTCCCAGGGAGCAGTTGGGGGTTAGGTGTCTTGCTCAAGGACACCTCAGTCATGTGCTGTCGGCTCTGGGGATCAAACCGGTGACCTTCTGGTCACAAGGCTGGTTCCCTAACCTCCAGCCCGTGACTGCCTCAAGTAGATGCACCGTTCCCGGAGGTACTGAAATACCAGGTCGATGCGTGGAGTGGACGGAGCAAGCCCCTCTTTCGTCTCCCTGTTCTAAAAATCAGTTTAATATGTAGTCCTCATATAGAGGACATATCAGATATTAAACTGATAAGAACAGATACTACACTTGATCTTAGCCAAAAGGCCGAGAAGCGATGTATTGCTATATATATGCTGCAAGCAGGCCTGAAATGACAGTAAGTCAGCAACTAAAGGTAAATACTATTATATAAGAATAGAACAAACAGAGCTACTGAATAGAGTTGATGTACTGTGTAAACATTAAAATGTGTAAAAGTTTTAAAATATGCCATTCATTCTCCAGTTCATACAGAAAACTAAGCTGCAGAAACAACTTGTTGTTCATGGTTGTGATGCCATGATAGTAGTGATTTTTGAAAAATGCCATTTTTCCATAGGGAAAACCAGGTTATATCAGTGGAATAGTACTTTTAAAACAATGAGCATGTTTACATGTACTTAATAATCCAATAACTGCAGAAAATTTGATTTTGTCAGTGATCTGATCAATGCATTTACATGCACTTGAGTAAACAGATAGTGGGGAAACATGAATCAGACAGTAATTAGATTTCTGCTTTGCAAGCAGCCAGTAAACTCACAGAGGAAGACATGATAAAGTAAACTTAAAGTAAAACTCACATTTCATGCCGCAGCTTTTTTTGTTTGTATTTAACTTATCACTTTACCTGAAAATATGAACCTATCATCTAGATCATCTAGGAGATGAAGAATTTCGTCAAGCATATATTTAGTTCCAGCGCCGCTCCACAAGTGTTTTGCTGCGTCTCGTGGGAATGCTGCTTGCTTATTCCCGGTACCGTCTGTTTTCTCAAACGTGCACACTGAGAAGTCCGAAAGAAATCAGAGTAAGAGTTCACATGCACTAAAAAATCCAGCTCTCTTTGGATTTCTGAATTGGATTTCTAGACCTTACTCTGATCTAAAAAGTCTGAATGTGCTGTTTACATGACCATTTAATTAATCAGATAACTGCAGAAATCTGATTATGATCGGATTATTGAGTGTGTGTAAATGCGCTCAATGTTTACACAGTGAATCAAACTTTTTCATTACAAAAAAGCAATGAACAGTGTGTTTTCCATGATATGTGCCTTTAATATAATAATACCTATATAGCTCCTTTGAGTTGAATTGAAAGAACGGCCCTTTTAAATTCTCCTCCTGTGCGGTGATGACCACCTAGTGTTCCCCAGCAAGGCTCCACAGGGCATTCTGCACCATCTTGAGGGTCATTTTAGGACTGTTATTGATATGATAACATAAAAAACATAGCAACAGCTGCGTCAAACCAAAAGCCGGGAGGTCAGCAGGAGGGCAGAGAGGGACAGAAATGGAGAGAGTGAGATGGAAAGAGAGGAGAAAGAGTAGTAGGGCTGGGGAGACAGAGGTGTGACCGGATTAGGTGATAGAGCTGCTCTCATGGTTAACACTTCATATCCGGAGAGTCCTGTGTTTAGGAGCTGGCCTCACACTGTTGTCAGGCTGCCATGGAAACAGTAGCTACGGACACAGATATGTTGACTGAATGTTTAGGATATCCTAAAGTTAGAAGGGGCTAGAAAACGGAGTGGTGACATTCCATATATGTTCTATGTACAGTTGCAGGCTGCATGACTTGCAGAAGAGTTGATTATATACACTGCATGTCAAAGGTTTGAGGACATTTTATTGGCCCCTTAAATGGCCAGGGCAGGCTAGTGGGCCCAAAGTTTTAATACAGACTTCTATAACCTAATAATAGCTCAGCTAGTTTGCACTGATGTCCCTGCAGTTGCTGAATAATGAGTCTTAGTATGTAACAAGCCTGGGATTTTCAGAGGTTATATAAGAACTTAATACATGCCTATTATGTAATATGAACATCATACTTGTTGTATTTAAACACTGTAAGTATTATGGTAAGGGCTCTCTCATTGACTAGGCCTTCAGGAGCCGAACTCAAGGCCTAACATGTCAGATTTAACACTTACATAATTAGCAACTGATGGGGGAATCAACCAAACGTGTTTTGAATGGGTTTACAATGGGTGCAACCAACATTCTGAGAAAAGATATCACTCTAGTCCTACTGGAAGTTCTAGATCTGTCACAGACTGTGAAAACGAGCCAGGTTTCAGTCAGTTGAAATGAAAAGCAGTGGCAACTTTCTACCAGGAGCCTTCACAGCTACAAAGTAAATACATGTTAATATGTTTGTTGCAAGCTTCAAATAAAGCATGGAATATATTTTACAAGCTTCTAATGTTCTTGCAAATGTTCTTGGGACAAACTCCCAAATAATACACTTGATTTTAGAAGAAATGTAAAAAAAATGGTTCTTTACAGGTTTCTATGTAGAACCATGGACACTCAAAGAACCCTTTGCATGATTTAAGGGCTCTTTGCATCATGAAATATTTCTTCAGATTGATGGAAAATATGCTATAGATGATTTAATATAGATGATATGATATAATAACGCTTCTGGGTGCAGTCTAGAACCTTTTCAAAAAAAGGTTCTATATCAAACTATCTACAGCACATTGAGAAGAACTTTTGAACTTTTTATGCAAATGGTTCTTTAAGTGTTCATGGTTTTACATAGAACCATTTTCTTTACTAAAGAACCCTTACAGAGCCATCTTTCTTAAGAGTGTATACATTCTTACTTTATTGAAAGGTAACTCAAATTACAATGGATACACATTTCACAGCACTCTTAGCAAAAAGGGTTCTATATAGTACCAAAAAAGGTGGCTTCTTTACTAAAGAACCCTTGTTCTTTAATCTTTAAATATTGGTGTAATTGTCTGTCCCTGCTTATAGCAGCTCCTGCTCTCAGACTGAGGAACCGTGGCTCTATCTATAGGCCCTTTGAGTTTAATTACACACCAGCAAACTGTGATTCTGAGCTGTTGGCAGTTCACTCCCCACCTCTGTTGATCAGATTTTGTTAGAGTGCTTTGTGTTTAAAGGTTGGTATAGTGTAGTGGTTAACACCTCTGCCTTCCACGTGGTAGACTAGGGTTCGATCCCCCACCTGGGAAGGCACCCTATACTATACCAATAAGAGTCCTTGGGCAAGACTCTTAATGCTACCTTCGCCTACCTCTGTAAGTCGCTCTGGATAACAAGCGTCAGCCAAATACCATAAAATGTAAAGGGCACCCAACCATCCTCTTGAAGATTTACCGTCTTGTAGAGTTGAGTTAAAACCTTACTTTTGTAGATCTGAGTTCACAGAGTTCATACAAAAGCTCCATAGGATCCCATTCATTTTGGATTTGCGTAGGAGCACCCTCTAGCTTCTCACAAATCTGAAAAAAATGACTGAGTGATAACTCTACTTGCTAGAAATTCTCTGGTCTTTCTATGCTAGCTTCCAGAGAACTTGTAGAGATGAGAATTACCACTCTGTGATGTAATACTAGAGGGCGCTCCTGAGCAAGTTCAAAATGATTGGGTTAAGATGGAGCATTTGAGTAAAATCATAGCTTAGAAATGCTGAAACATTAAAGAATACAATCACTTACTGAACACAGAACAGCATAAAACATTTTAACACTGCTGTTATATTTTAAGAGCTATTTTTGGGAGCTCGCCAACCAATCAGCACTCATTAGCAATAATGCCAGAGTTCTGCTGTCCAAAACCCGCTTGTTGTAGAAAAAAGATAACATACAGGTGAGTTTTCTACTTTCTAAAATTACATTAAAGTTCTGGGCAAGTGACTACTTTTTTTCTTCTTCTTGTTTTTAGCCATTTAGTGTCGTTTACTCCCATTCATTGAGGACTCGCTCGCAGGTGCCCTCTGCTATTTTGCAGTCATGTTTTTGACATAACAGGGGAAATAGGCAGTGGCTAGGCTTCTCATAAACCGACTCTGGCTAAGTCTGGCTTAGACTAATCAGACAAGAAACTCTGACCCAAACATATGATGCAGATTGCGTACTGCCCTCTGGTGGAGTACAGACTACAGACAGCTTATGGTTCTTCAATAAGAGAACGTAAAATGTTAGAGCGAAGCCAATGTGCATGACCAATATCCTAATTTTCTATTGAGTTTTTTACACTTTTTACACCTTCCTGACTATTGGAATACTTAAAGATTCCAAGCCATCCCTAAAAATTCATTTTGGGATATCAAACAAGCAGAAGCCCACAATTTTATTAGTCAAATTGAGGGTATGGAGGACTTCCAATACTTCTCTCTGGTCTTCTGAGGATCCAGAATTGCCTTCAAGATGGTGATAGTAATTCCGCTAGTGGGCAATTCTGGGAGGGCCTTTCTTTTCGGAATGCAGGAAAGTCTTTCTGCATTATATGTTATCTGCCTCCCCAACACATTTTTGGGTGAAGAACTTCTTCAAATCTACCCTTCATGAAGGTCACACCGTACCGTAGAGTTGAGAAGGAGCAGTGTCCATCGAACATAGCATCAGCTAAAGGTCAGTCATGACGTAAAAAAGCTTGAAACAGATCTAGGACCATCTACGCCTACCTATGCTAACATTATGAGAAGAAGCTGAAAAGTTACACCAGCTCAGTTTAATGGAACAAGATCGACCAACAGCTTAGCAGAAAACAGCTTTGCAGCTGACAAAACTCTTTTCAAAAGCATTGCCACGTTCTCACAGCGGCTTGTTGTGGCTAACCTTCTTTAGCATGTTCTCATGTTCTTTCTTTGATCTTCCTCCTCTCTCTCTTTCGTTTTCTCTCATCCCTCATATCGCTGGCCCCATTTACAAAGGGATCTCTTCTTAAAGAGCCCCAGAGGAAGACGGCTGATCTAGAATCACACTGCTCCCATGTTTATGGCGATATTAATCACTAAATGTGACCCCAGATTAGCACTCCCACTCTGAGTTGCCTTATGAACAGTGGCTTTGATAGATGAGCATAGTCTTACAGAGCACAATGGAATACCACTGGAGGTACCCATGACTGACCTCAGATTAGCCATTAGCGAATTGCACTTCTGTTGATGTGGCTGACCTGCATTCAAGAGCTCTGGGCTCTGGCGACAACAAAACCCAGCATGAGAGGCTCTTGAAACACGAGGATTTGAAATGCAAATGTGAGAATATCCTGGAGTAATAATGAGGTAATAATGAACAGGGTCGAGAGTAGAAGCGTTACAATTTGGTGCTGGCCAAGGGCCTAATTGGTCCTGACTAATACAACAGTATTAAAGGAAGAGTTTGGTAAAAAATTATTTACATAATTTCCCCCTTACCTCAAATTCAGCCGATCAGCCGAGTGTTCAATGTTTGTCTCTTTATTTTTTCTCTGGAGCTACAAGCTAATGTCCCAGATTGCAGGGTGACATCGACTTTTCCATCTTTTTGGTCGAGATTTCACTGTCAACACTGTGTTGGATCAGTGTTAAACTCTAAAAGTAAGTCAGCAGCTCATAACTTTGGCAACAGTGATATTGGATACACATTAATTTGTAGTTCAGCATGAGATGAAAGTGGCCAGTTTGCACCATTGGCAGTAATGACAAATATGCACTGATCAGGCATGACATTGTGACCACCTCCTTGTTTCTACACTCAGTGTCCACTCATCAGTTCCACTTACTATATAGGTGCCCTTTGTAGTTCTACAGTTACAGACTGTAGTCCATCTGTTTGTCTGATACTTTGTTAGCTCCCTTTTACCCTGTTCTTCAGGGGTCTTCAGAGCAGGTACTATTTGGGTGGTGGATCATTCTCAGCACTGCAGTAACACTGATGTGGTGGTGGTGTGTTACTGTGTGTTGTGCTGGTACGAGTGGATCAGACACAGCAGTGCTGGAAATGTTAGAATGAAGCTAACAGTAAAGCAGTAAAGTCAACAAATTGGCTGGTTGACTAGTCAACCCCTACGGAAGAGTGGACAGTCGTAAACCCCTGATGAGGAGAGAATGCCAGAGTGGGAGATTTGCCCCAGAGACTCTGCTTGAACTCTGTGGGAGTTCCATGCATACAATCCTGCATACAAGCTCTAACTGGTTTTTAATCACCTCAAACAGATTTTAAATTGACATTGACTTTTATTTTGAAAAATTAACCAAAACAAATATTACAAACAACATCTAGGCCTGAAGTAAAATGATTTTATAAAATATGTTGTTACTGATTCTGTGCTAGATTAAAATAATTTACTAAACTAATTTACAAAGTATAATTAAAGGAAGGTAGGAAAAATCAGAAATGAACGATGTGAGTGGAATTTTGCCTAAAACTCTGCTTAAACACTGGTGGGCCACCCAGAAAACGCTGAGCAAATGCTGAGTGAACCACCAGCTTTGCCATGAGTGAGCCAAGAGTGGCCCTCTATCCTCTTGCTATCAGGGCTCTATGCTGGTTAAAAAACATACCCTGATGAATTAAAAATTTTTTGAGCCCCTGAGGAAAAAGGTCTCGTGAAGTAAACCAGTTGTCTAGTCATTATAAATTACTAACAGTTTGAATGGGTGACTATTTTGAAAAGTTCTTTTTAAAGGATTTACCTCTTATTTTGTTACCCGTTCAATCTGAATGAACAAACTAACGGAAAGTTTTATTTGTTTTAGGCCAGTTGGCTTTTTAAGAAATGATCCTTGCTGTGGGTAAAGCAGGACAGTATTATAAGGGTTGAACAATAATTCAGGGAAGGTTGACCTTATATTGAATTTTTGCTACATTTTCAATGTTGTTTCAATACTAATTCAGGATGCTAAAATGACTAAGAATTCACCTTAGAATGCTGATTTACTGAAGTTAGCATTGATGCTTAAACATTGATTTAACATGGATTCATTGACTTTGCAATCTGGAGTGGCTACCCAGACAGCAAGCCTATATCGGTCCGGTGGTTTGAAAAGTTCGTCACCCCACTGACTTTTTGCCAATGTTGGACCACCCTTGGACCACCCAGATCACTGTCCTGCACACAAGCTTTAACTATAGTTTTTAATCTCTTCAAGCAGATTTTCAATTCACAGAAACTTTTGTTATAGAAAATAAACTTGTTTGTGAGAAATTGTGAGCAAAATGTAACATTTTCTCTAGTGATAAATAATTTTTTAAAAATATTTGAACAAGATTACAAGATGTGGTGGCACTGTGGCATGGATGGTAGTGCTGTAGCCTCACAGCAAGTAGGGCCTGGGTTCGATTCCCCGGCTAGGTGACCAGGGTCCTTTCCTCCGGGTTCTCTGGTTTCCCCCCACAGTCCAAAGACATGCACTCAGGCCAATTGCCCCTAGGTGTGAATATGTCTGTCTGCCCTACGATGGACTGGCGACCTGTCCAGGGCATATCCTGCCTTTCGCCCGATGATCCCTGGGATAGGCTCCAGCAACCTCCGTGACCCAGAAGGAGAAGTGGCTTAGAAGATGTGTGTGTGCTTCACATAGCCAATGTTGATGGATCAAGCTGTTCACTTAAATTGCACATACAAAACAGCCTGAACACATGCTAACATTTCAGGTAAAATGCTAACCATGTATAAAAGCTAGCTTCCTCTCATTACTAGCATGTTGGGATGAGGTGTTTTGTTAAAAACTGTTCCAGAAACGTTTTGTATGATGGAAGGCTGAGATTTACCAGCTCTAATGAGGCTATAAATGCTTTTCCAGCTTTAAAATATTAATGAAGCCCACGTGAGGTCCATATATATCAGCTAGCATAACATCTCAGTGTGGTGTCGCACCACACGCAGAGCGAGGCCACATTTAAAAGATTTATACTTCAGAAAGACACATTTACGATGGCTGAAGATCATTTCCTAGAGAGAGGACATGGTCTGTTAGGATAAGCCATTCTGTAGAGGTGTTTTATGGCAATAGTGTCTGAATTATGGTCTTTGACACAGAGATGAGCACAGTGACCCCAACAGTGACACAAAAGTGACTGAATGACTGTCCCAAACCCTGAACTCCAAGCAAACTAGTCTACACTTAAAGCCTGAACCAGGAATCACAGTAAGTAGAGTTTCTTCTTTCATACCCTCTTAAAAAGATGGTTCTTCAAGGACTCTTTAGTAAATGTAATGGTTCTATTACGAACCATGTGCTCTATATAGCACCATTTGTATGTTTAAATGGATCTTTTCATGTACTCTTGGAAAAAGATGGTCCTTCAAGGATAAAGAAGGAAAACGGTTCTTTATAGAACCATGAACACTGAAAGAACGCGTTTATTATTCAAATGTTTATTATTTTATCTTCTTTGCATCTGAAAGGGCTCTTCAGATTGATGGAGAATGTGCTGGAAATGGTTCTATATAGAACATTTTTGGAAATGGTTCCATGTAGCACCCAAAAGAGTTCTTCTACTGTTACAATGTCAAGCTTATAACAATAGAAGAACCCTTTTGGTTGCCATATAGAACCCGTTTCAAACAGGTTCTATATAGAGCCATCTATAGCACATTCATGCACATTCACCATCAATCTGAAGAACCCTTTAATGATGCAAAGAACCATTTTATTTTTCAAAGGGGTCTTTGAGTGTTCATGGTTCTATAAAAACCCACTATCTTTACAAAAGAACCCTTGTGTGGCGAAGAATATGCTGTATATGGTTCTATGTAGATCTGTTTTAAAAATGGTTCTGTATAGTGCCAAAAATGGTTCTGCTATTGTTACAGTGACAAGCTGGTAATGATGAAAGAACCTTTTTCAAAAAAGAACCAAGAACCAAAAAAGAACCAAATCCACCTGAAGAACAACTTCACTATGAAAGGAATCAGTTAAGTATGAAATGGTTCTATATAGAACTTTTGGTTAAACAGAGTGCCTTTACTAAAGAACCCTTGAAGAAACATTTTAAGAGTTAACATAAAGAGTATGACTCTACCGAGAATGCGGTTCTTATCCCAGATCTTCACCTTTATCCCAGAACTCTCCTGTATGTCCACTGCAGTCTTTACGAAACTGGACTATGACTGTGCAGCCTGATGCCTGAGACACTGTTTTACAATAGTTCTGTGATAAACTTTGGGCCGAAAGTATATTTTTCAATATCACCCAAAGCCATTTTATAAACCAACATCATTAACATTCCATATAAAAACTCAGAAGACACCTGTAGGTTCACTGGTGGTTTTGGACAGTAAATAAAATGTCTATATTTGTGTTGTAGTCATGGCGACTCCTGGTTCCTGTCAGTTAAGAAATTGTCAATAACGTTCTCTATGATGCAGCATTTCATATCAAACTGCTCTGAATAAATTTGTTTCTATCTTTGTTCGCAGCTAGAATTATTTGGATATTTTGAAACATGATACATAAATATTTAACACAAGGACATTTGTCTAGTATATGTCAAATAACTGGACTGCACTATCTGCTGGTTTAAGATAGTGCTGGTCTCTTACAGGTTTAAGTAACGAACATGAAGCCTAGATTTTAGGATCACTCAGCACTTAGCAATAATACTTCTGTAGGCACAAAGACCATCATATTAAAAATGACAAATTATAAATGGATTCCCCTTGTTTAAAGCTGCACTATGTCAGTTTTGGGGATTTGGAGACCTCTCTGGTGGAAATATGTCATTGCATGCAACTTGAGGAAGAATATTTTGTAACATGGGTTGTGCATCATACTCCTGCCTTGAGCAGATGGATCTGATGATTTTGCTGTAAGGGAACTCAGGAGGCCTACGTTGAGATGTTTTGTGAATTCTGGTCCAACTTCCACCACATTTAATTTATTTAATTTCCAGACATAATGGCCATTAAGTACAAGAAAATCTATTACACAGAATTATTATACTATTACACCTCATCATCAGATTCAACAGCGCAGGGAAAGAGCATGAATGCAATTACATATTTTCACCACAGAGGTCTCCAAACCCCCAAAGTTTACATGGTGCAGCTTTAAGTGAGGGGAATCTGATCATAATTTGTCCTGGAAAAAAACTGACTCAGTCGACTAAACAAGAACTAAACTGTTGGCTTTTTCTAGGTTCTAGGTTCTAGGTACCATTGCATGTCAAAACAGGTAGTCATTTGAGAACCACACAGGATTTCACAAAGCACAGTGCGGAGTGTTTCAAAGTTTTGCAAGAAAAAACTACAAAAAACAGAAATCCTTGTATAGATATGTTTATAAAAAGCTCCAAATTCTTCCATAGCAATTAACACTGGTCGCCAAAATGTTCAGTAGCTACCAGTTCACTTCACATATACTAAAATATTGCTGTCATAACAAAACCTCTTTAAGGAAATGTCCAGTACTGTGCAAATTGTTTTAATTTCCAGACAAAACAGCCACCAAAACTGCCCCCATCAGATAAACAACATGCAAAGCTTTCATCTGTGTGAGATAGGAGAAAATCAAGCTGCTTCAGATCTGAAAACATCCACAGGTGTTTCTGTCCATCCTTCCACTGTGAGAAGATGAATCAGTGCTATGGGTCTGAAAGGATGTGTAGCTGTTCAAGAAGAACCTCACTGAGAAAAGAAGACACATCAAAGAAAGAAGATGAACAATGGACTGACCACCCCAGAGTCCAGACAACACCTCTGAATGTGTTTGACTACTTCAGAAAATGATCAACCAGCTTCTAAGACAGAACTTTGGAGGTGTGTCTGCAGATTCTTTGAGGAGCTGAAAGTGAGTCTCCTGAAAAGAATGGAAGCTGGAACAAGGCACAGTAAACAAAAAACACTCAAACACATCTGCCATTATTTTTAGTTGTTGAGGCGTTGTTAATTGCTAAGTTGCCCCTAAAGCTGCCCTATGTCAGTTTTGGAGATTTCCTCTCTGGTGGAAATATGTAACTGCATGCAATATGCAGAAGAATATTTTGCACTCCACAAAGATAAATCTGATGATGAGGCGTCTGTTTTTTGTATTAAATATGTTTTCTTGTACTTAATGGTCATTTGTCTGGAAATTAAATAAATGACGTGTGGTCTCTGATCTTTGTACAGCACTTTAAGTTGAAGTAATGAAAGCATTTATCAACCAGGATATTTCAAATTAAGTAAAACACAGGTTATGATAGGACAGCAATAATATTTCTCCTGCAACATACAGTCTTAGAGTACAGTACGGATTGCAGCTGGTGCTATTTGTCACAAACCTTCCAAATATCACCATGCTGGCTTTCTTTGCATAAGCAGGCCTGGTAAACATCAGAATTCATGCATTGCTTTTCTTCCATTTCAGCACAACATAATAGCAATTTACATAATTAAAAAAATCATATATCTGATTTTCAGTACATACTGATCACAGGTTTGGCCGGGCCTGCTAATCATGCAATGTAAACATAAATGAACAAATATATTTTTTCAGTTCATGGTCCCTGGAGCGTGACCTCCCCTTAGATGTAAACTATAAAAAAAGACATCCAAAAAAAGTGTCACATGAGCAGAAATCCTTAAGAGGTGGACCTTTTTGAATAGGCATTCTGGTTATTGGCAAAACAGCGCCCTCTTTGTCCAGCATGAGGGGGAAGGCAGAAAAAAACATTGTTAAAAATGTAAAACTAACATATAAAAAAAAATGATCAATGAATGACTATATATAAGACACAATCAGTTATTGAGCTACTTTGTAAATTAATAATAAAGAAAATGGAGATGGAAGTCACATTGGCTAATCCCCTCTACTGTTGGTTTACCAGGCACAATTACAATTACAGAGACTACAGGTCTGCTGCCCGACAAAATTTAGGGTTGTGGGCTGATTTTTCATGCACAAGATTGGGCTCGGGTTTGTTTTCTGATAAGCGATTTTTTTGTAGCAGATTTGTTTTCTGCTTAGTTTCATTTTGACTGCTTCATTTATGGGTTTAGTGGGACATGATGACTGGCTGACCCTCAACGCCGGGTCTGGTTATGCCTCACCCATTTGGAGCCACCCTCTCTTCCATTTTGCGTGTTCCAGCATGCAGTAAATACCCCTCTCCAAAATCTAAGGGTTACATTTGACAGAATAACAATGCTTAGAGTTCCAATAGATATCTCTACATTCATACAAAAGACTGAAAAAGGCCAAAAGCATCCAGATCGGATCCCAAAAGTGACTTCCAGGAGCCTCTGAGGGAACTTACAAACAGATGGATCCACAAGTGGGAGTGTGAGATCTGAAAGAGCAGCCCCCAGTGATCCGTGACCCCAACTTCCTCTGAGAGGAAACAAATAAATCCTGTTGTGCAGTTGATTTTGTCCATCTGCTCCTCAGATCATCCCGCAGATGTTCTTCTAACGAGGACATCCGTGTCAAATGTATCAAAACAATGAATGGCAATGAGTTCACAGCGTTATAACACTTTTTCCATGCTGGAATACTGATGATTGGCGAGAAGGTCTCAATGCTGAGGGGTTCCCTGAGGTTAGTGGCTCTGGTCCTTGGGAAAAAGGACCTGATTGGCTACTCTGATGCGTCTGTCTGTGTTGAAGTGAGATGAGCATTCTGATTGGTAGCCCAAGGAGTCATTTATCCACTTTGCAGGAACTTGAGATATCCACTCAGTGTCTATTCTAAAAGAAGACAAAGATCCAGTCTGGCTGGACACCTCTCTCCCTGACCTGAAGTGCCTTCCTTGCCCGGAGGCCCCTTCACGTTCTCAGCTTGAGGATGATGGTGGCCAGGATGAGGAAGAACGTGTTCCAGCCGAGAGTCACGGCGAATCCCCGCCACACCATCATCCGGGAAAGGCCCCAACCTGAAGAAGAACAGCACAATAGTCAATAGTGTGGTTCTGTTAAAGCAACAGTTCTAGGAAATGAGGCTAATGCTGTTCACAAGTAACAGAAGCTTATAGCCACCAACAAGTATGGGCAAAGTCACTGAACCATGACTGTTGGGCCCAATCCCATTTTAACCCTCGCCCCAACCACTTAGCCCTACCCCTCCATCTTGCACGTTCACGTCTAGTGGTAGGGTGTCCTGATTCTTTTTGAGATAGAGGGGGTTAGGGCTTCATGGTCCTCCAAACGGAGGTTTTCAGACACACTCTAAATGGAGTGATATGAGAAAAAAAAGAAAAACCGGTAGAAGGATGAAGCAATTACATTCTGGGAAACAGATATTTTTGGGAGAGCACTCCCAGAAACCATGAGGCTTTCTCTGAAGGCCATGAGGGTTCCTCTCCAATTCACACTTCAGAAGAGCTGCTGCTGTACTTTTGTTCATGTTTATAAATAACAGTATGTGTTACTGTCATAAGGCATTTTGCCGTCTTTAGTCAGTATATTGTGTTTTCTATACAGAAGCCTGCTTTGCCTGCATGTCCAGAAGGACACAAAGAATGAAAAGGGGTTGAAGGGTACCTTTAACTCTTTAACACAGATCCAAAAAGTACCTATTTCTGCTGTTTTATATACTTTCATCTGTTAATAATGTGAATTTGCAAATGCTGTTGCGCTTAATTGAGACACATAAATAACTGGATCTGATTTTTATTCAGTATGTGTCTTAAACCACCACTTCAGCTACTTTGAATAAACAATTCAATAGTAAGTTCTTTCCAATCCAAACTGTGCTTTGAATGAGCTCATGCATCCAACACCAAAGGAAGCCTTGTGCATCTTTTACAGCACTAGAAATCACAGAAAGTTCTGGATCTTCAAGCTGAAATTGATAAAGATTCTGGCAGTGGGCAGGTGCCCATAACTCCTCTGGTGGCAGATTTAAATGAGCGGCTTTCTGTTTTCTGGGGGGGGGTTCATGTGGTTAATCTGAGATGCAGATCTACTGACAGACTGTGAATAATTGAGAGAGAGAGAGAGACACAAAGAGAGCGAGATAAAGACAGATGACAGATAGGGAGAGAGACAGACAGCAGAAAGGGGAGAGACAGAAGGAGAGAGATGGGAGGATGTATGGTTGCTGCTGGGAGTGTTGGATGACTGTGTTGTCCGCTGCAACATGAGACCATCATGGAAAACGTGTGTGTGTTTGTGTGTGTGGCAGTGTACGATTACCACTAAACATGATGCAGGAGAGCGCGTCATATCTGTGTGTGTGTGTGTGTGTTTGTGCCCATAGGAAAGAAAAGCAAAACTATAATCTAGTATAAAATAATAAAGTCTAATATAATACAGGTGAGTCATACCAGCCTGAGTAATCATCCTGATACAGACAGACACACAGACAGACAGACATTGTGTGTGTATGTGGGTGTAATTCACCTCTGTACATTATGCAGCGTAGAGCCTCGGAGGCGTACGTCTGAGGCAGAGCCAGACTCAGATACCTCAGAGGATACGGAATACACTCCACCGGCCAGATAACACCTAGAGAGAGAGAGAAAGAGAGAGGAGAGAGAGAGAGAGAGAGAGAGAGAGAGAGAGAGAGAGAGAGATGGACAGACAGACAGACAGATAGATAGATAGATAGATAGATAGATAGACAGACAGACAGACAGACAGACAGACAGACAGAGAGATAGACAGATAGAGAGACAGATAGAGAGACAGACACATAGATAGACAGATAGATAGATAGATAGATAGATAGATAGATAGACAGACCGATAGAGAGACAGACACATAGATAGATAGATAGGTAGATAGATAGATAGAGAGACAGACACATAGATAGATAGATAGATAGATAGATAGATAGACAGACAGACACATAGATAGATAGATAGATAGACAGACAGACAGACAGACAGACACATAGATAGATAGATAGATAGATAGATAGATAGATAGATAGATAGTTAGATAGAGAGACAGACAGACAGACAGACAGAGATAGATAGATAGACAGATAGAGAGATAGACAGACAGACAGATAGATAGATAGACAGACAGACACATAGATAGACAGATAGAGAGACAGACAGATAGATAGATAGATAGATAGATAGATAGATAGATAGATAGATAGATAGAGAGACAGACAGACAGATATATAAATAGATAGATAGACAGACAGATAGAGATAGATAGATAGATAGATAAGATAGATAGATAGATAGATATATAGATAGATAGACAGACAGAGATAGATAGGTAGATAGATAGGTAGATAGATAGATAGATAGACAGATAGAGATAGATAGATAGATAGATAGATAGATAGATAGATAGATAGATAGATAGATAGATAGACAGATAGAGATAGATAGATAGAGAGATAGATAGACAGATAGATAGATAGATAGATAGACAGATAGAGATAGATAGATAGATAGATAGACAGATAGAGATAGATTGATAGATAGATAGATAGACAGATAGAGATAGATAGATAGATAGATAGATAGATAGATAGATAGATAGACAGATAGAGATAGATTGATAGATAGATAGATAGACAGACAGAGATAGATAGATAGATAGACAGATAGAGAGATAGACAGATAGATAGAGAGATAGACAGACAGATAGAGAGATAGACAGACAGATTAAGATTAAAGGGGTGATCAAGTAGCAAACAAAAACCACAGAAATGTAAAATGTGTGTAACTTTGTGATGTGTGTATGTTTATGAGTAGATAATTGAGGTCAGAACCTCTGAGCCAATTTCTTCTGTCTCTCAGTAATTACCGTGCATTTAGTGCATCTTTCTTTCTCTCTCTCTCTCATCTATGACTGTCTATATTCCGTCTGTTCTTCCTCTCAGTCTCATCACTCTGTCAGTCCATCTGCTTACCCCAGTGGACCAACCCAGCTCATACCACACTAATGTCTCTCCGTATCATTCAGTGAGAGAAGCTTTATCATGTGATACGTATCATGTGATACGTATACACGGCCAGTCTGACACATAATGTAATACAATATAATGTAATGTAATGTGGTGTGATGTACTGTAACGTGGGGGAGAATTGGGGTCATACCGCTGATGATGAGATTGGGGTAGAAGATGCCCAGAGCTGCCTGATTGGCTGACTGTTCATCATCAATGGCCGAAGAGATGACCAATCCAAAGGAGATTCCAGTCACTCCCTGCAGGACGATCAGAGTGACCACTAAAGCCAGAGAGCCCTCATTTGGAATCTGAGAGAGAGAGAGAGAGAGAGAGAGAGAGAGAGAGAGAGAGAGAGAGAGAGAGAGAGAGAGAGATGAAGATAAAGGGTGAGACAGAGCAAGGAAGAAAGTTGAAGAGAAAGGAAAAAGAGAGAAAGTCATTTGCCTCATAGTGTTAAATGTTTTACAAGTATTTCCTGACTGTAAAAACAGGTGCGAAATGTGTGTGTGTATGTGTGCGTGTGTGTGTGTGTGGGTGTGTGTGTATACATGTGTATATATGTGTGTGTGTGTTTCTACTGAGTCAAGTCGTTTACAAAGGTTTAACAGTTCTTTTGCAAATCTCTATCAACCCTCAGACTCATCCCCTCGTGGAAATAGTCCGAAGCAGAACCCACATAACAAAATGTTCTTTGTGTAATTACACATTTCCACCACAGAGGTCTCCAAACCCCCAAAACCTACACAGTGCAGCTTTTCTGTGCACATACAGTGCAAAACATGGTGAATAAATGTTCATCAATACTGTTTTTGATAGAATTGAAAGTATATTAGTTTGTTTTAGGTCACTTTCATTTCATAGGTCATTTTTTCACCTGCAAATTTACAGTAAATTACTGGCTAATTAGTTGCATGACCTTTACAGTTTCCATGTAAAAATGCAAGAGATTACTTTAGTTCAGTTCTACAGCAGACAACAGCTACAACACAGCAATCTTGTGGTGCAGGTGGGGGGTGATTGTGGAGTTATTTCATTCTTAATTACTGCTAATACAGTACAGTAAATTACTGTAATTTTACAGTGATTTTTTATACTCACCGATAAATAGGTGTACAAATGTGTTCTCATGTTGAGCCCCCACACAAACACCCCAACAACAATGCAGGCTTGTGTTGTAATTTTCTGCTCAGTACTGAAGGGAGATGGTGTGACTGCTCATTGACTGCCTCACAGATACACTGACAGAGTGAGAGAGATGTGAATTTGAGACACATTGTGTAAAGTATTCATAAAGGATGCACCTCACAGCTCGCGGTTCACTGAACTCTGAACAGCTCTAAAGCACCAAAAGAGGCCTGGGCCCTGGGCCTGTCATGATCATGACATTTTAGCGGACAATTCAAGGGCTCTTTAGTAAAGGCATTGGTTCGATTTAGAACCATGAAACCTATACACACCCATTTCATGCTTATATGGTTCTTTGCATGGTGAAATGGTTCTTTGGAATGGTGGAGAATGTGCTGCATATGGTTCTATAAAGAACCTTTTTGCAAATGGTTCAGAAAGTGGTTCTGTATAGAACCAAGAACACTCAAAGAATCCTTTGCATGATTAAAGGGTTCTTTGCATTGCATATACAATTGTATATCTTCTAGTGTTAGAGGCTTGAGATCATCGCAATAGAAGTGCTATGTAGAACCCTTTTCAAAAAGGTACAGCACATTCTCCATCAATCTGAAGAACCCTTTAATCATGCAAAGGATCTTTTGAGTGTTCCTGGTTCTATACAGAACCACGTTCTGAACCATTTTCAAAAAGGTTCTAGATAGAATCATAAAAACATATGCTAAACTGTTATTTAAGGATGGACTGTGCAAGGGACACTCAAACACTCACTTTGAAAACGAGGAGGATAAAGAGCAAGAGGAGAATGATCTGGACACTGATGACCAGCAGCTGAGAGAACAAATGAGCGAGCATGGTTTCCAGAGAACTCACACCTACAAATAAGATAGAGAGAATAATAATAATAATAAATAAATAAATAGTAAGAATAACAATAAAAAAAAAAACAACAATAACAATAAGAAGAAGCAGAAAAAAGACTAAGGAAGACCTTCAGTGAGCCTGTGATCTGACCTCTAATCTAACATAGAGCCCAAACGCCCCCTACTGGTTGATCAAGCCAGCACACATTACAGTCTCAGTTCAGTTAAACTGACTGGCCAAAAATCTAATTTGCACAATTCTTCCTTTCCTTTAAATGTGGTCATCTAACCAAGGAACGTTTGACGTATGAACTTTGATTCTTCGGCTTTGCACTGCAGCTACAAGGCTAAAGTAGCTATATAATGGAAGCTAAAATAAAGCTTGCATTAAAGCTTGAATTTTGTCTCTGTTTATAATATGTGCTAGCTACATCAGCCCCGTGGCTTCAGCGCAAAACTACTAAAGCTAACTTGAGACGGTAAACATGACTTGGTTCACCAGATTTGGGGTAAGGAAGGAATTTTCAGCTATAAAGCTTAATTGTGGACGTGTCATGTGACCGGTTAAGCCTCTCACCTGCCACCCAGCACCTGTCCATCAGCCCCTCCTTTCGCTCCAACACAAAAGACAGAGCGGTCAGTCCCACCGCCAGGTAAAAGGTGATACTGCAAGACAGAAGGGAGGGGGAATGGAGAGAGGGAGAGAAAGAGAGATCAGTCATTTTAACATTCTGGCAGCATTTGACCATAACCGGCACTGACTTGTACAGTGTGAATGTGGGAGATTGTACCTCAGGACTGCCCCTGGGGTCACAAACGTAGTGAAATCTGTGTTCTGACTGCCGTATATGGGCTCCTCAAACTACACAAAAACAGATAATGGATACAAACAGACAGACAGAGAGTAGAAATAGTGGCAGAAAGAAAGACAATCATGATGAAAAGTGCCAAACATAACATGTATAACATGTAATATCATGGAATATAACAAAAACTTTAAAATTGACCCAGTAAGGGTACATTACAGATGGGTGACCTTAAGAAACAACCAGAGAAGACATGGGCCAAGGCTGCCCAAAGCGGTGGGGGGGCTCTTTTAAAGAATGCTGTCTAAACATTTACCCCCTCAAAACATACAGTAATGTTATAAATTAGAAGGAAAGACTCTTCACACAACTCAACTGTCATTGCAATGTAGATGTAACACATTTGTATGCAGCAGGCTGGAGTGTGTCTCATATGTAAGGAAACCTTTAGAGTATTTAGTTCAAGGATTCTTTGGTCAAAAAATGGTTCTATACAGAACCCTGAACATGCAAAGAACCCTTTGTGTGATTAAAAAGATTCTGCGCATAATTAAATATTTTTTTCAGATTGATATAAATTGTCTTTTATATGGTTCTATACTGAACCTCTTTGAAAATGGCTCTGTATAGCATTGAAAAGGGTTCTTCTATTGTTATAGGCTTGACATCGTAACAAGAACTATTTTTGGTGCTATATAGAACCCTTTTCAAAAAGGTTCTACATAGAACCGTCTACAGCACATTCTCCATCAATCTGAAGAACCATTTTATGATGCATAATCACGCAAAGGGTTCTTTAAGTGTTAATGTTTCTACAGAGAAGCCCTGGGAGAACTGTATTTTTTTTTTAAAGTGTAGCTTAAAAATCAGACCTGCAAGTTATGCTCACTGGGTTAGTTTTCGCTTGGTTGTTAGCCTAACACAGAGAGACTGCTGGGAAATGTAGTTTTGTTAGAGTTGTGTGAGTGGGATTAACCATATCAGATTTTTGGAGGTACTGCTTAATAAGGACGGCCCTGTTTACATTGAAATATGGTCATTTTTTTTCAAAATACTTCTGCCATTTGTTGGTCATTGGAATGTTATTCACGGAACACAATTTGCTGATGTCTATTATGTGCCCAGCAAGATTAGTATAGAAAGGAAACACAGATTTAGGTTCTCTAGGGCTTCAAAGATGATATTGCTGTCCAAAAACTTAAAGTATCTCCAAAATTGCAGCTTTACAAGAGAGCCCAAAAACATTCTTAACTTAATGTGGGGTAATGAGATTAAAGAGATTTTTGTTTTTGGACAGTGCACAACTATACTAGCAATGTGTGAACACGAGGCTAAAGAATTTGCCTCTTTTGGCCCTTGGACCGCTACAAATATTATACTTTGCCCCCCTTAAGAGAAATAGTTTGCGCACCCCTGATGTAAACCAATGTCTGTGAAAGTGTTGCTGTTGTTTTTTTAATGTTATGCCATCTGTTTAACACTAGAGGGCAGTGCAGCACAGCTTTACAGAGAAGTGAAACAAGCTTACCTTAACAGGGACAGCCACCAGGTAAGCCAGACTGCCCATCTTGCTTTCAACAAACGCCTGAAACACATACAGACACTCTGAATAAGCCCTCAGTGCATAATTACAATGGATTAATACTACATAACAGTGCAATACTACAACATAGTTGGTAGTGAGATACAGAAATACAGCATATCGCTGGTCATTTTTCAGTTTTTGCCATAATTTAAAAGTACTTGTCGCCACTTGGTGTTTACACTGTGAAATTGGACACTGGAAAAAGTCTGGTTCCACTGATGTACATTAAACGTAAAGTATGTTTTTTCCTTCTCCTTTAAAGTTACCATTTTGGAGATGCAAGGATTTGCTCTGACAGCAGTGATATACTCTCTTTCAGCACAAATTCTATAAATATATATGAAACAGAAAATATGACTGCAGCGCTATTTCCAACTCAAAGTAACAGTAATTCATTCATTTTGAAGATCTTGATTTTTTGGTCATTTTTTTCTCCCCAATGTAGTTGTCTTAGCTGGGCACAACACTATTAAAGCTAGGAGGGTAAAGGCTAACCCATGCTGCCTCTGAAATCATGCAGATCCAGCTACATCTTTGCAAACTGTGACTAATGCAATGGCAGCTCAACACGCTTGGAGGAGAATACTAACTGCTAATTCTGTTAGGTTAGCTAACAGACGCCTAGCATCATGCGGAGTCATGGGGTAAGAGGGAGGACCTACCCACCTACCCACCCACCCACCCAAAGAGAAAGCGGACAATAATGATCTCTTGGACTCCCAGATACAGATGGCTGTGGCATCACCAGGGATCAAACTCATGATCTCCTTATGAGGGCTAGTGCTTACATAGTTGCACCATAGTTGAGGGGGCAGTTGTGGGCTGGAGGTTAGGGATCTGGCCCTGTGACTGGAAGGTTGCCGGTTCAATACCCAGGGCTGACAGTCCATAACTGAGGTGTCCTTGAGCAAGACACCTAACCCCCAATCATTTAATATATAAGCTGTGCAGTGAAACACCACATATGTGGAGGTGAAATTTCCCTGTTGCACATTCATTAGTGTGTATGTGCTGTTCAACACACACGCAGTGAGCACACTTGCGCGGAGCAGTGGGCAGCCCTATCCACAGCGTCCGGGGAGCAGTAGGGGGTTAGGTGCCTTGCTCAAGGGCACTTCAGTCATGTACTGTTGGTTCAGGGCGACCTTCTGGTCACAATGCTGGTTCCCTCACCTCCAGTCCATGACTGCCCCAAAAATTTTAGGGGCTTCTTTGTTGGAAGAAACCTGCTTGACAAATACTAAAAAACATACTCATTTTCCCAACAGTGTGGTATATGGCACTGCTTCCATACCTGAAATGCTTCATGGAGCTTCTTTTGTAGCATTATTGCTATTTGTCGATCTAAAAAGAGAAAATAAAACACATTTCATTACTTTCGTTGAATGACGTAGAGCAATGTGTAGAGTCAAAATGCCCAAACCTTCAATAACTCTGATTAGAAATCAGCAGAACTCACTTGTCAAGTCCAGCCAGATGTGGACGGATCCTCCTTCAACAACCTCTCTCGACACCCTGGGCTGCAACATTCTGTCCAGAAACAAATCCACCATTAAAGATTATTCCCAGGAAACATGACAAACACTGGGACCCAACCTGAAAAAACATTTTTTAGGATCTACAAATAGTGATGCCTGGCTGCCTGTGTAGCTTAAAGTGTATCCCCCAACATCTCCTGTGCCACTGACTCCCACACAAGCCCAAGGCATGACAAATCCACCCCAGGTGTAACAGTTGGCAAGGTGTTCTTTTCATCAAATGCTGTGTTTCTCCAAACATTCTGTCAATAGTTTTTTGTTTGCTCAGACCATAGCACACCACATTTTATGTTTTATCTGTTTTATATATGTTAAACTCAACCAATAAGCATCAATTGAGTAATAAAATTGGCAGAAACACGTCTGTTCCATGCAGAGATGGTTTTAATACAAAATGCATCATTCACTGGGAGTGCTAAAACTTTTGAATGAATGAATTTGAATTAAATTTTTGACCAAATTCTAAGTGTGTAAACAAGTGGAAAGAAGTTAACACCACCTCAGTATGGAACACACAACTAAATCTGGCAAGTTGCTGCAAACTGTAATGCAGTATTATTATTTATTTGCTGAATTTAACATATTGGTGGGGAAAAAGTACATAAAATATGGTGTGTGCATAAGTGTGGGCACCCTTTCAGTGAGTGTGTAGTAAGATCCCCTTTGGCCTCTGTGTCACTGGCTACCACACAACCCCAAAGCACAATAAATTCACCTCATGTTTAACAGTTGGTAAGGTGTTCTTTTCATCAAATGCTGCTCCTTTGGTGGCTGTAGCCAAAGAGTTACATTTTTCATCAACTCAACCAATAAACAACAATTCTGTCTGAACAATAAATTGTATCTTCTTTTTTGTTGTTATTCATTTTATTTACATAATTTGAAAATAACTGTTGCCACTTTACATTATTTGTAAATTTCATGATGCATGGCCCAAATCAAACAGGCTAAAATGACTCTGGTTCCACTCACTTACATTAGAGTTCTCATTTTAGAGATACAAGTTTTTGTTCCAACGGTTTGCAAGAATATGTCATATTTAAGTTTGTTCCATGCAGAAAGGGGTTTAATATAAAACGTGTCACTTGACAGGTGACAACTTTTGAATATAAGCTGTACTTAAAACTACTGTTAACGACAAACAGATATGTGGACACTGCAGTAATGAAAATTAAGGTACAAAAAAGCCAAAACACACATTTGAAAAAATTAAGTCTCCAACCGATCTGCTGACTTATATGAATATTGTTTATCAGCATGATGATAATCACACTCAATTTACACTTATGTACCCACAACGATTCTCTCTATTATTCTCTACAAGCTTTGGTTACTTAGCAACATTTGCCTCAAAGCTACAGCAAAATTGGCCTTGAAGCTACAATGGCTGATTGACTGCATTTGTGGTGTAGTTGGGGGGGGGGGCTGTCTGAATTAGATTTTTTTGCTGGACTATTCCTTTAAAGTGCTATGAGTCATGAGAGAGAGAGTTAAAAAGAGGGAGAGACAAGATCAACCTGCTTTTCCTCTCTTAAAATCTACTAAAAAACAAGAAGCTATGCAGCCTCTCCCAACCCACCCCTCTCTCTCTCTCTACACTCATCTATACACATCATCACCCGCCTGTCAGAATATTTTTAGCGTGACAGGAAAACACGTCACTCTCCATCTGACTGTAACATAATTCCAGGTACATATCAGGTATTACATAAATCCCCACCAATTCAGTCCCAACACCCTGCATTCAAACAGTTTGACTATAGTAGCTAGCACGGTCTGCAACGACGCTCACGGCCAATTAATATATGCGCTTAGCTGATCTGCAGAATGCTAACTGACATCTTTTTGTTTTTTAGGGGATTTCAGAGGATTTTCTATAATGTATGGGTTCCGCCCACTAGCTCGGTTTCCTTCTATCACTTGATGCAACCGAACTGGGAGGGTGAAGGCTACCATGTCCACGTGGGAAGCTCCAGCACAACTTTACAAACATAAGCCCAACACGCTTGGAGGAGAGTGCTAACGTCTAATTCTGTTATGTTTCATAATATTGCCTAGCACTCTGCTGAGTGATGGAAGGGAGGATAGATCATGCTACCTGACCACAGATGGTTGCAGCAACAAACTCCTGACAATAGGGACAAAGCTCAGACAGCAAACTGACGTACATTCATTACAGACAAAATCCGGCCTTCCACATGCCGTCACACTTCAGTCCTTTTTTATAGACAACGGTGTGTCTTATAGCAGTAAAAGCCACATTATTAAGTCCATTAGAGATATGATACAATCCACACAGTTTGAGTTATGAATGTGTTATGATTTAGGCCTGCAGCAAGCTAACTTCTGATATATCAGCTTCCATTGTTAGCCTCACAGCTTCAACTCTGTTTATAATTTATTTCAGCCATATATATATATATATATATATATATATATATATACATATATATATATATATATATATATATATATATATATATATAGATATATATATGTATGTGTGTGTGTGTGTGTATCTCTCTCTCTCTCTCTCTCTCTCTCTCTATATATATATATATATATATATATATATATATATATATATATATATATATATATATATATATATATATATATATATGGAACCAGAGTTTTTTCCAAGTCATTTTGGGCTGTTTCTTTTGGTCCATCCTTCACGAAAAGTGTGAAGGGCCACATGCACTTTCAACTTATGTCAAAAACTGAAAAAACACGAACATATTTATATAGATTACATATATAACCTTGGTGACATGTGGAAGATGGCCAAGGAGGAAATCAATCTGCAGAATAATGAAGAGTCTGAAATGTCAGAGCTCACCTCTTGGTCAGGTAGCTGGTGAAGTTCTGGCCGAACTCTATGACCCCCCAGTACTCTCCATTACGGATCCTGTCAAAAGCCTCATTATGAGACATATTCACCTGCAGGAGAGAAATTACAACTACTTACTGTACAACAACTGATATAGTGCATTTCAGTTGTAATTTGGCTCCACTTTGCTGCCTCAGTCTGGCATGTGAGTGAGTGGAAGTACAAGGTAGGTGTTTCTAATAAAGCGGCCAGTGAGTAAAAATATGCTCTCATTTATTCACGCGTTTCTGTTATTTCACAGATTGCATTAGTAGCATTTAAATCATGTATCCCGTGTCCAGTTGGCAGTAATCATAACTAGTAATAACAGTAATCAATCGGGCATCAGCTGAGATATGACTAACACAGATCAAGCGCAAAACATTCTCACTTCCTCTTCTGCCTCGTGTTTCTTAGAGTGTCTGAGCCCAGCTGCCAAAAAATGTTCACTTTTGATGACTGCTTGATAGCTGCTGAGCTGTGATGCCGGTTCTTGCCGTTGGCCAGACAGAAGTGAAACTCTTCATAATAGAAGCTTTACTGAGACGAAGGAGAGAGACAACAGCACAGAGAGGAAGTGAGGGAGAGACTCTGCACTGTGTGAAAAAGACAGACATAGCATTTAATTATAGAAATATCTTTTATCTGCCAGGCACAATATTGTGGGACTGTAATTCCACAAGACTGTACACACAAACTACAGGGACAAATATGGACAAAAGGTTGTGTTAATGAGCTACAATGGCCATAATAACAGAAACACTTGAACAAATGAGGGATGCAAATGATATGAATGCAAATGTTTAAAAATCTTCATTTGTAGTTAGTGTTTTCTTTACGGTCAGTTACTGTAACATGACTCAATATTGATATCAAAAGAATCGCAAGGCCACAGTATTGCGATGCTTGGTTGATTGTGATAGATCGTTCCCCGAGTCTGTGCAGGTACCTGGATGATGCTGGTGTTGTCGAGGAAAGAGAGAAGAGAGTGGCTGTAAGCGCTGGAGCTCGTTTCGTTATTGACCACGGCGACCTCAATCCCCTTTGGGTCACCTCCGATACACAAACACATCAGACAGATCTGAATCACAGGCAGGAGAAATTGGAAACACAGGGAACTGGAGCAAGAGAGAGAAGAAAGAGCGAGAGAGAAAGAGCGAGAGAGGGGGAGAGAGAGAGAGAGAGAGAGAGAGAGAGAGAGAGAGAGAGAGAGATCATTCATATCTATTTATGCTTCATATTTATTTATTTATGTTTCACTCTCATCACTCATTAATAAATAGTCCTTTCATTCCTTTTCACTGCATTGCTTCTATAGAGCTGATGACAATAAAGCCATTTGAATCTGAGAGAGAGAGAGAGAGAGAGAGAGAGGGACAGAAAGGAAGAGGGGGAGGGAGAGAGAGAGGGAAAGGAAAACAAGCAGAGGTAAAGAGAGAGGTAGAGAGGGAAAAACAGAGAGACAGAGAAAGGAAGAGTGGAGCGAGAGAGAGAGAGGGACAGCAACAGGGAGAGAGTGAGAGAGAGAGGCAGAGAGAGAGACAGAGAGAGAGAAAGAAGGAGAATAAGAGACAGCGAAAGGATAGTAAGGGAAAGAGAGAGAAAGAGAGAAAGAAAGACAAAGAGAGAGAGAGAGAGAGAGAGAGAGAGGAACAGAGGGAGAGAGAGAGATATACAGAGAAAAGAAGAAGAGATACAGGGAAAACAACAGGGAGAGAGGGAAAGAGAGGAACAGAGAGACAGAGAGAGATACACTGAGAATAAAGGTAGAAAGAGAGTGAGAGAAGGAGAATAAGAGAGAGGGAAAGGAAGAGGGAGACAGAGAAAGAGAGGGAAAGAGAGACAGAGGGGGAGAAAGAGACAGCGAAAGAAAGGAAGATAGGGAGGGAGACAGAGAAAGAGAAAGGAAGAAAAAGGGAGAGAGTGAAACAGAGAGAGAGATACAGAGAAAAGAAGAGGTAGAGAGAGAGAGAGGTAGAATAATGAATCACAATTAATAAATTACCCTGGATTTCTCCTCATCCGCACCATCGTTTTGATCGTCAAAGCAGCAATGTTTCGCCATTTTGGGATGACATGTCGTGCTTTCACCTTCCAGTCCGCTGTATACAAATACATACAAATATCGTTTTTAGCTTGTAATACATGTGAATGTGGTCAGGATGGTCATTTTAACCACTTCACTATTAAAATATCCACATTTTACACTATCCGTATCTGAATATACACTGTACATCCAAAAGTCTGTAGACCTGCTCATCGAGTGCTTGAAATGAAGAGCATTAATAGTGAGTTTGTCCCCCTTTACACTGGTAACAGCCTCTACACTTCTGGGAAGATGTTATACTAGATGTTGAACATTGCTGTGAGGACTTGAGCATTAATGAGGTCAGGTATTGATGTTGGATGGTCAGTTCTGGATCACTCCAAGTCATCCCAAAGGTATTGGATGGAGCTCAACCACTCCAGAGAACACGGTTCCACTACACCACTGGCCAATGCTGGCCCTTTAGACCACTCTTGGCACTGAACATTATGACTTTAGGCTCACGTGAGGCCTCACACTTCATTAGTCAGTGCTCCTCTATGGAGATTATACAAGCTGTGTTGGCCCATCAGCAATAGGTGGCCTTAAAGTAGCTGAATTTGCTCATTACAATGCAATCCTGGATACTTTTAGACATACAGTGACATCAGATGAGGAGATATTTTATACCATTACAAATAAACAACATAAACAGAAGGTTTAAGATCTGTTTACTGCATACATTCAGCACAATAAGTGCCTTATTTGAATACCTGGTTAAGTAAACACATTTGCATATACATGTATATTTATATAACCACATCCATCACTAGAATGTGGTACCTTTCAGTTTAGGAATGTCGGTAGCTCTGGAAAGATTCTTCCCCAGGAGTTCTCTGCTCTCGTCCCTCAGGCTGTCCGGAGATGGGCTGTTAGTGTGGGCTGGACCCTCAGGGCTGTCCTTGGACCCCATTTGGTCAGAGTCCTCACATAGCTGTAGAAAAGCACTCTCCAGGGTCTGCCGCAAGCACACAGACACATATTTAGAATTTGCCCATGTGGTTCCACTTTATAAGCTCCACCTTATACATTGATCAGTCATAACAGTAAAATCATCTCCTTCATTCGGCACTCAGCATCCATTTTATCAGCTTCTCTGACCATATAGGAGCACTTTGTAGTTCTACAATTACAGACTGTAGTCCATCTGTTACTTTGTTACCCTATTTTTCAGTGGTCAGGACTCCCACAGGACCACCACAGAGCAGGTAGCAAGTATTATTTGGGTGGTGGGTCATTCTTAGCACTACAGTAACCCTGATGAGGTGGTGGTGTGTTAGTGTGTGTTGTGCTGGTATGAGTGGATCAGACACAGCAGTGCTGCTGACGTTTTTAAACACTGTGTCCACTCACTGTCCACTCTATTAGACACACCTACCTTGTTGGTCCACCCCGCAGATGTAAAGTCAGAGACAGTAGCTGATCTGCTGCTGCCCAGTATGTGTTGGTCATCCTCTAGTCCTTCATCAGTGGTCACAGGACGCTGCCCACAGGATAATGATGGCTGGATGTTTGCAGCAGCACTGCTGTGCCTGATCCACTCGCACTGGCACAACACATACTAACAGACACCACCATGTCACTGCAATGCTGAGAATGATCCACCGCTCAATACCTGCTCTGTGGGGGTCCTGTGGGGGTCCTGACCACTGAAGAACAGACACAAGTCAGGGTCACAGGAGGTAGAGAGTGGACCATTCACCCAAAAATGTCCAGCCAAGAGCAGATGTGTGGTCAGAAACTGGGCTAGATGATTGCCAACACAAACTGTGCATCAACAGATGGGCTGCAGTCTCCAGCTGAACATCAGCAAGGTGAAGCTACAAGAGAGGGGTTTCTGATAAAGTGGCCAGTGACTGTATCTGTACTTGTGTTCGCGAAACAGGCTGAACTTACCGCTGCGTTGTGCTGCTTCATGACTGCCTCTGGATTGGCTTCAGCTAGCAGTCTCCCATTCCTCATCAACCCAACCTGTGGAGCAGCAGGAGTGGAGGATGTAACACCAACAATAACATATCTTACTCTCACCTCAGTAAAAGCCATAGCTGTATCATGTACACTACTGCGCAAAAGTCAGAGACCACCCTTCAATTGTCAAAACAGCTATTCAGCACAAGTTTTTCAGTTTCAGAAAGATATTTCTGTTTAAATATAAAATAACCTACTTGGACAATCAAAAAGAAAGTTATAGAGAGATAACTGTTCAAAAACTGATTAAAAGCTACAGAGAAAATGGGGCTGCTGTATGTGGCCCCATCAGATAAACAGCACTTAAGGCTTTCATCTTTGAGAGAGAGAAGAAAATCAAGCTGCTTCAGATCTGAAAACATCCACAGGTGTTTCTGTCCATCCTTCCACTGTGAGAAGATGACTCAGAGCTATAGGTCTGAAAGGATGTGTCGCTGTTCAAGAAGAACCTCACTGAGAAAAGGAGACGGACACATCAAACAAAGAAGCTGAACAGTGGACTGACCACCCCAGAGTCCAGACCTCAACATCACTCAATGTGTTTGATTATTCAGAAAATGATCAACCAGCTTCTAAGACTGAACTTTGGAGGTGTGTCTGCAGATTCTTTGAAGAACTGAAAGTGAGTCTCCTGAAATGCATGGAAGCTGGAACAAAGGTGAAGAGTAACACTGTATTTAGCTTTATATTTATATTTAGTCGTTAAAGCGTCTCTTAAATTGTGTTGCTTTTTTGTGACTCTATTTTTTGCACCCTTTGAAAACATAATCTGCCCTTTTAGGTTGTGTGAACATTTCATGACAAATGGATCAACAGAAATAAAATAAAATGACCTGTTACATTCCCGTTTAGAATTAAGGTAAAGTTAAGGATATTAAAGTTAAGATTTTTTTTCCTATGTTAAATTGTTAACAGTTTTTTAGTGTATTTTGGTACCATTCACTCTTAACAACTAATCATCATCCACAAAAAACACCAAGAGCAATTTAATGAGATGGTATACCATACCATTTTTATACACTTCTTCTTCTTCTTCTTCTTTTGGCTGCTCCCTTTAGGGGTCACCCCAGCGGATCATCTGCCTCCATCTATCTTGCCCTATCCACTGCCTCCTCTACTTTTACACCAATCTCCATGTCCACCTTCACTACATCCATAAACCTTCTCTGAGGCCTACCTCTTCTCCTTCTACCCGGCAGCTACATCTCCAACATTCTTTCCCCAATATATCCACTATTCCTCCTCAACACATGTCCAAACCATCTCAACCTGGCCTCTCTGGCTTTATCTCCAAACTGCTCCACCTTCACTGTCCCTCTGATCTGCTCATTTCTAATCTTGTCCATTTTTGTCACTCTTATACACTTACAAGTCAGAATTGTTCACAGTGGTGGTGATAGGAACCAGACGTCCACCTCTTAAAGCTCCCCTCTTAGAAAGATAATACATGAAATATACAGCCTGATGCCTAACATACTGCTTTATGATCCATTTGAGAAAAGGTTTCAGCCTACTGTGCATTTTTTTTAAAAACTTTAATAACGGAGGGATATGTGCAGGACGCTACAAGGCTAAATAGTCCCCAAAGACTTTTCAGATTTGCCAAAGTTTGCCCTAATAAACATTATACAAACGCTCAGAAGACATTGTGTAGGTTCACTGGTGGTTTTGGAGAGTAAATAAAATGTCTATATGTGTGTTGTAGTCATGGCAACCCCTGGTTCCTGTCACCACCACTGTAAAGAAATCTGAACCATTTCACACCAAACCACTCTGACTGACTCTGTTTACATCTCAACAATTAAAAAATGGATTTAATTGACCTTTAACAACTTGAAAAGGTTTGTGTGTGATAATTTCTGAGTTTATGATCATTTGTATGTAAATGTGTTATGTTAATTAGTGGTACAAAGGCTTTTCCAGCTTGTTAGCTACCTTAGCCTTGTAGCTCCAGTGCATTTTCAGTGAACTATTCCTTTAATTAATTCCTTAAATTAATGTGTATCCTCATCTAAGGCTCTGAATTCAATAAAGTACTAATCAAAAAATAAACACGTTGAGAGGCGCAAATATTATATTATACACAATAAATTATATAGCCTTGCATACATTGTTCAGTCACATGGAGATATATTAAAGTCAACTGTAAAACGAATAAAAGGTTATTATACAAAAGGTTATAGATTGTTATATTGTACCACAATATATCAATATACACTGATCAGGCATAACATTATGACCTTCTTTCTACGCTCATTGTCCTATTTATCAGCTCCACTTACTATATACGAAGGTGCACTTTGCAGTTCTACAGTTACAGACTGTAGTCCATCTGTTTCTCTGGTACTTTGTTAGCCCCCTTTTACCCTGTTCTTCAGTGGTCAGGACCCCCATGGACCCTCACAGAGCAGGTAGTATTTGGGTGGTGGATCATTCTCAGCACTGCAATAACACTGATGTGGTGGTGGTGTGTTAGTGTGTGTTGTGCTGGTACCAAGGAGTCTTGACCTCTGAAGAAGTGGGTAGCAAAGTATCAGAGAAACAGACGGACTATGGTCTGTAACTGTAGAACTACAAAGTGCACCTATATAGTAAGCGGAGCTGATAAAATGGACAATAAGTGTAGAAACAAGGTCATAATGTTATGCCTGATCAGTGTATATTATACATAAAATGTCAAAGTATGTCAAAACATAATACGCCATCTGAAAAGCTCCCTGGTTTGAACCCACCACTACCCCTCGACCACTGGGCTCAAAAGACGTCACAGTAACAAAAACAGCCTGTCTAATTCAAAGAGCTAAACAGAGGTTGGAAAATGGTCATATAAAAATGAATAATGACATAAACCACATGAGGGGGAAAAGTTAAGATACAAGAAAAATGTAGAAAATGGTTGTTTTACACACCTGCAGCCTGATCTTTCACCAGCATGATCAGCAACATGAGAGTGTGAGAGATCTCAAAGGTGAGATTATCATAGATAGATCATAAATAAGACCTCTTATTACATTATCACAAGATAAATAACCTTTAGATTTACTTCAGGCACCATAACCACCTGATCAAGACCCCGGTCGAGGAACTTACTCTGGTGTTATGTAATTGGTTTTCCTGCACAAAGTTCACCAAGTGCAAATGGCCTGTAAACGGATTACCGCAGCCTAAGCTCCGCGTGAATGGTAGTAATGGCAGACATCCTGATGCTAGACTAATTAGGAGAAAGGATGGGAAAGGCAGGAGAAGGGGAGGAGGAGTGAAAGCTAACGACCTACCAAAAAGACTGGCACAGGATATTGCACAGTGCGTGCCATTTCCAGTGCAGCGATGTTAACATTTGCATGCACTCATCATCCACTTCATTAGAAAACCCTACTTTGTATGTCCTCTCACTGGCCACTTTATTGGAAAGCCCTGCTTTGTACGTCCACTCACTGGCCACTTTATTGGAAAGCCCTGCTTTGTACGTCCACTCACTGCCCACTTTATTAGAAACATCTACTTTGTACATCCACCCAATGGCCACTTTATAAGCTCAAAAGACTGTATAGCTTCACTACATAGTTATACAGTTACAGACTTTAGGTACAGACTTTGGTCCTGTGGTCAGTTTCTGATTATAGGACCACTGTTGCCCTTATATACAACTGCACAGCAGTTACACTGACACAGTACTTTTGCTGCTAGGTTGAGATAATACTAATATCCATCCAAGAGCAGCTCTGTGGTCACAAAATGACCATCGATGAAGGGATAGAAGATGGCTAACACAAACAGATGAGCTACAATCTCTAACTGTACACCAGTAAGATAACTATACCATCACTGGACACAAAGAAAACAATATTTTGAGGTATTACATACCAATACATGAGTGAATGTACTGTAGACAAGAGGTGACTCACATTTTGCTGCTCAGTGACACAACCTGAAGTTCTTGCTCTACTGTATACCCTTAAAAAAGATTCTTCAAGGGTTATTTAGCTAAGAAAATGGTTCTATATAGAATCATGAACACTCAAATAACTCTGCATGATTAAAGGAGTCTTTGCACAAAAGCGTTCCTCAGACTGATGGAGAATGTGCTGTAGACTTGACATCATAACAATAGAAGAACCTTTTTGGTGTTATGCAGAACCCGTTTCCAGCAACGCATTCTCCACCAATCTGAAGAGCAGCTTTCGTAATCATGCAAAGGCCTCTTTGAGTGTTAATGGTTCTATATAGATCATTTTTCTTTATTAAATAACCTTTAAAGAACCAGCTTTTTTAAGAGTGCAGAGAAACTGTGTGTGCTGCTACATTTACACCAATACTGGTAGATTCTGGATGATATTTTAGCCAACTGATATATCAGTCAGGCCTCTGTTATGCTTCTAACAATCTTCTTTTGTGCCTTCGGCGAACGGGGCCAAGGTCCTGCACTCAGTACTGTTTATGTTGAGTTCAGCCTGCCGCACATCAAAGCTACTCAAACCACACGGCTCACATACAATCTGCCATTCACTAGTAGAACGATCAGAAGAGCCTTTTGTTTCTCTCTCAGAATGGACATCCACAATTAGACCTCAATGATAAAGCCACTGTTGATTCAACACCACAGGCCATTTTACCACATAAGGCATGGTGAAGGGATGAGGCGCTCTGTCCAACAAAGCATCACATCCAAAGAGGGCTCATATTGCTGTGGTGAATTACTATGTTTGCCCTGAACATACAGTGGGAAAGTTTTGCGTCTGGCACTTCTGACACTTTATGACATATTTCTATCTATAAATGGACAGACATGAAAATCAAGACCTTTTTAGCTAAAAGAACACAGATAAGCTCTCCAGATGGACATTAAGCCCCAGCCTTGAATCTGCTACCACGTAACTGTGCTATTCATCGAGATTCTCCATTGAAAATGCTCCACAGGCCATGATGTTGTATTTTTGTCCGTTTTTCTAGATAAAAGTGTGTCATACAGTGTCAGAAATCGCTTATGCAAGTCTATTAAAGATACTGAACAACTCGACACGGTTTGAGGCACATGTGTGGTGATATAGGCATACAGTTAGCACCATGCAACAGAAGCAAACTTCAAACACCCAACATGTTCTACGTAGTCTACTAACGGGTCTCTGAGACATTTAGCTTTTAACAGCTGTATTTATAAGTACTTTAGAATCCTTAGGATGTATTAGTGTTCCTGCTGCTCCAACACGAGCAAGCATTTCATGAGTTTGATCCAGACAAAATTCAGGCTTCCAGATGGCCACTACTACTGTGTCTCGCATTCAGCAAAGGAGCCGGACTTCATCTCTCAGAGTGCTAGGGGAGACCACGTGATCGATCACGTGCTATCTGACTCCATCATAGGAGAAGACTCCAACCCCCAGGATTCTCAGACTGATCACGTGGTTTCCCCTCACACCTATAAGCGATCTCAGTCGCCTGATTATTGAACTCTTACACCTGAGTCTAATCTCCTACTGGGATATTTAAGCAGGGACTCAGGTTAAGAACTTTGCGAGCTATTGTTTAGGCAATCACTGAGCGCTCTCTTTTACCTACTGTTCCGTGTATTCTGTGTTTCGACCGTTGGATGAGTTTACCCGTTTCTGATTTGCGTTTTGTCCCTTTGGTACTGTTGCCTTTTTGGATTGCTGGACTGGACATTTCACTGTGAACTGTGTTTTCGCCTTTTGACCATGTGGATCATTAAAACCACCTCATCTTACCCATGAGCGTCTGCGATTCTGTCCTGTCTTTCCCGTTTGTGAGACTTGAGTGTCGCTGCCCTGAAGTGTTTGAGTCCAACATGAGATTTGAGCGTTAATGATCCCGTGTGTCTCTTACCGTGTTGGCTTGTCTGGCCTCCTCAATGTAATGTGTAGTGATGATGACGGACACCTGTCCACCTCTAACGATCTCCACCAGGTGCTGCCATATTCTACACAAACAAGACGGACTTTGTCACAATTTAGCATACAACAGGTAAAGGACAGGAGAAGATGACATCTTTTGCCCTTTTTAATACTAACTGCTGCTAGCTCATTTCTGCTACCCCTATGGAATTCTAGGGGTTAGTCCTCAGATAATGGGGGTTTCACATGGCATTTGTTTGGCTGTTCTAGATAAATATGTATTATTTTTACAGTGATTCTTACAGAAGCTGTTTTCCGTTCCTAACAACTAACCGGAGCCTGGTTTGTGATGTATCTAGAACTTCCAGAAGGCCTAGAGTGACCTTTTTTCTAATGAAACTAGTCCCACTGTAAATGGTTTGATTACTCTGTCACTTCCTAATTATGTTAGGGGTTAATCTGACATGTAAGGCCTTCATTTCAGCTCCTGAAGTCCTAACCAACAGAAGACCTCGCTTGGCTAATTCTACCAAGACAAAAAAAAATCTGAATGGACAAATTTCCATTAGGGTGTTTTGAGATTGTAACCATTTTGTTCATAACCAAAGCTTAACAGTGGAAGAAGAGTATTACTACAGCACTAGAGTTTAAATACAACAATCCCATTAACAGGAATTAAAAAAAAGAAAGAAAAAACAAATCTTGCACAATTCTCTTCTGGCATGAGGAAGTCTGGGTCCTGATTTGCTAGAGAGGGATTGAAATAAGCAATGGCCAAGTCTGAGCCTGGATAAAATGAACACACAGACTGGTCAACTTTGAGATGCTGGTGAGGGAGCTTGTGTTTTTTTTTGAGTGTGTTGAGCATGTGGATGTTGGGGAGGTGAAAACACAGAGATTGCATAGTGCAGTGGGCCAATGATGCAAATCAGTGCATGTGTGTGTTTGGGTAGCTGCAACTTGCATTCCAGATTTATTATGGAAAGAAAAACCTACAAAGTCACTGTGTGGGAGGGCAGGGAGTAAGGGGGTGTTTGTGGGGAGAGACAGCAATGCATGGTTCACAAGCAACAAACAGATAGAGAGAGCGAGAGAGAGAGAGAGTGGTTGCCATTTTGATGGTGCTGTGGTCAATGAGTGGTCCGGAGGCTCACCATTCAATGGTCTTGGACAACAGGACTCAATTTAACAGTGCTCTGCAGTTTTATTTTAGTTCTACACACCAAAGTATTTACACTCGCGAGGAAAGAAAATAAAAAAAAAATAAATAAAAGAACAACACAGCTATAACCAAATGATCCCACTGATTCCGCAATCAGCATCCGGCAGCCATTTGTCACCTACAGAACTAGAAACAATTCTGTGACATAGGGTCTGAGGCTGCAAAGCCACACAGACCTTTCTTAAAACTTCCTTCTCTCTCTCTCTATTCTCCATTGTCCCCCTTCCCTTTTAACCTGGTAGCCCCTCCCACCTTAATTCTGGGTTGTACCATTAGCCAGTCTGGGGTGACAATGGAACAAACAATCCACACATTAAATTGCTTACAGAAATAAAATGGCCATTTCTTTCCTACATACACATGCATGTTTTACTGTTAAGCTAGCTGTATTTAACCTTACATTTTTCTCTTTTACAGGTACCAACGACCTGGCTCCCACCTCGCCTGGATCCCCCTGGACTTCAGGTAAGTAGAAGTTTAAATGAATGGTATTAAGTGTCTATCATATTAAAAGTGACCACAGTATTTATTGCAGTCTTGGTGATATGTTGGGGTAACCTGACATCATCACAGAGAAAGTAAGACAGACAGATGGACTGATGGACAGATGAAAGCATGAAAAACGAGCGCATACTTGGCCCGCAGAACGGGGTCCACTCCCACTGTGGGCTCATCAAGGATGAGGAGCTGAGGATTCTGAAGAAGAGCAGCACCAAGAGAGACACGACGGCGCTGACCTCCACTGCAAACAAACAATTACAAAAAAAAAAAAAAAAAAAGACAAATCAACAATCAAATCAACAAATAACCAACCAGACAAAACATCACTCAATTAATGAAGAAAAAAAGCTCATTATTGGCAAATTATCAACCCAAAATAATCAATTATAAACCAAACTATGACCAATAACAATTATCAAGCAATTACCTACCAAAAAAATACTGGTCAACAAAACAAAATAATGGCCAATTGTCAGCCAATCTATGAACAAAAAAACAACCAATTATCAACAAAAGACAAAAAAACAACCACTTATCAACCAAAATATAACCAAACAACAACTAAGTAATAACAAAAAAACAACTAATTATCAACCAGACACAAAAACAACTAATTATCAAGCAGTTATCAACCAAAAGTAACCAATCATCAAACAAACACAAGAACAGTCATTCAACTTTCAGCTTTTTGGGGCAACGGCGTCTGTTTGAAGTCTGTCGGGGGAAAAAGAAAAAGAAACCTGACAGATGAGGTGACCACATCAGTTCATACCAAACATACCACTCAAAAAGTCAGCTGAGCTTCAAACAGACACAGCCAGACCAGAGAATAAGGACAGAATGTGAAATGGGGGAAACATGGAAACATGGTGGTGTAGTGTAACAATCAGATCACTCTGCCCACAGCCTAAACAATGACAACAGAATATTGTCCACTGTAGCTCAGGATTTCCCAGACACCATACACACTCTTACTGAATTCCCTCTGCCTCCACACTGATTCATTTTATAACGTATGACTGTAAAATAAGGAACAGAAATGTTGAGAAACTAAACTATAAATAATAAAACAGAGCTGGTTCCCGTTGGTCTGCAGCTCAACTTTCACTTCAGCTTTTTAAAAAAAAACCACACCTGCACAGTGTGACAGACAAAACAGACCAAACACACAAACATGAACAACAGGTACTTCTGTCATCACGGCTGATATTTCTGGCCTGTGAAGTCAAGAATGATGTTAAAAAACACTGACAGATAAACTTTGTCTCAAGTTTAGTCATGTGAGAAAGGGATCAGCTGTGAAGTTTCCACAAACAGTGCACTCTTACAAAAGAAATCCATGCTTCAAGAGATCCATGGACCACGAACACCCAAGGAACCTCATGCATGTCTGCATCACGAAAGGGTTCTCAAAACTGATGGAAAACGCACATGAATGTGCTACAGATAGTTCTACATAAAACCTTCTTAAAGGGGTTCTATATGGCACCCAAAAGGATTCTTAAATTGTTACAAGCTCGACACCCTAACAACAGAAGAACACTTTTGGGTGCTATATACAACCATTGTCAAAAAGGTTCTATTTAGATCTGTCTCCATCAATCTGAAGAACCCTTTCACCATGCAAAGAACACTTTGATCATGCCAAGCATTCCTTGAATGTTAATGGTTCTATGTATAACCATTTTCTTTACTAAGGAACCCTTGAAGAACCATGATTGTTACGTGTGTACCCTTCAAGTCCAAGGTGAGGCTTACTCTGCCCTCAAAACGGTCAATGTCAGAGGGCTAGCCCTGCGCTAATTCGATTAAACGCCACAGTTAATGGCTCAGTTCCAAACCCGGTTTAATCAGCTACTACTGACTTTCAGCTGCACTTCATGCAAGCACTGGATCTAAACTCTGAAGTACGTTAGCTCACCAGTAGGCCTGTCACGATAACAAAATTTTCAGAACGATATATTGTCCCAGAAATTATTGCGATAAACGATAATATTGTCATTTTAAAGTGCCATTATATAATTTTTTCTTGCTTCTGGGCTCCCCAAAGGAGCTTTAAGACAATGTGCCACAATAAAAATATAGTAGCATAATAATACAATTACACCACTTTAACGTGAAATGAACTTTTTTATTATTAAGAACAGACATTTGGCTTCCAATATGAAAATATTTTAATATCCCAAATAAATAAAACAAATAAAATACAACCACACTTGGGCTCTGTGGATTCTGAGAAAATTGCACAAAATATTAAACAGACCTTTATAACAAAATAAACTCTTTAACAAAAAGTGCAAAAGAATGGCATTGCAACATTAAGTAACAACATAAATATTAAAGTAACATTTACATTAATTCAACTTTTTTAAACTCTGAACATAACACAAAGGTACTTGGAGTCTCTCTTATCTGACCATATATGTATATGCTATAAATCACAGTGATACGAATCACAAATTCACAAAAAGTTTATAAATGTTTGTTTTTCGACCGGATTTAACGGCAGCATCTCTTTGGCTATATAGCCAGTTACACTATCTGTGAGTGTGCGCCATTTTGCGCTATCGCGTTTGTATTTACACTGCCGAGCAAAGGCATCCGTAATAGCCACCTGACGGGAAGACCCCTCTCCAGCTCGGGAAGACCCCTCTCCAGCTGAAGTTTTTGTTTTCAGCTCGGAAAACTGGGCTGGATGGTTGTGCTTTAAATGTGACCTCAGGTTAGTTGTATTTCCAGCTTTCGTTGACACCGTTTTGAAACAAAGTCGACATACCGGCTCGTTCACAGTGATGGGTTCTCCACGCTCATTTGGCTTAAAGCCAAAATACTCCCACACCGGAGCTGTGGAATGTGGCTTTGAAACAAAGTCCATCTGGACTGGACGACTCTAAACGTTCTTGCTGGAGCTGTTTAGTTTCAAGAAAGCCCCATTAGCCTCGAATACGTTCGCGAGCTAACACATCTCCACCTGTGTGTGGAGGCACTGTTTTTGACGCATGCGCTCTCCGTGTACTGCACTCATTTCCTAACTGGTAGATGTTGCTCTCCAAATTAGTGTTGGGGGGGGGGGGGGGGGGGGGGAGTGCGAGAGAGCAGCACTGCGTGACTTTCTGAAATCTAACGAAATGTATTTCTTAGTCTAATGATGGTTTTCAGCGGAAAAGCTCTAAGAATAGAGCAGTACATGGCTGGGGCTTAATCTGCATCTGGGCAACACGCACACAGCCATATAACTAACAAATCAGTAGTTGCATAAAAACTGTAACCATCTCCAAGCCTGAATTAGCATCCAGTGCAAAACTTTCGAAGCAAACCTCAGACCAGTGTTGCCAACTACTTTCAATGGAACGGAGCTCAAGCTTTCTGAAAAAGTCACTAAATGTCACCAAAAGATGTCATAATTAGCATATATGTGAAGTCACTGCATCATATTTTCATTCTGCCTGGTGTTACATGGTGTTTTAAATGTATATATTTACTGAGAAATAGCTGTTTAGTTTCACAGACATTGCATCAGTGCTACCTTAATGTACAGAGAAGTGAGTATACAATAAAAATCCACCATACGGTTCATTTAAAGACGACGGCTGTGCTGTGATTTCAGCTATATTTCCATGTGAAATGACTGCTCAGAGAGAAAATTAGGAGAGACAGAATATCATTCTCACACAGTGTACAGCCTCCATCTGACTCGCATTGAAGTGGCATTTCACAGCCTATATATATATATATATAGGTGCATAGACTTGTGTCCTCACGCTTGGCAAGCAGAGGCTCCCTGAATGAAACATGGGACAGAGAAAAGAGGTTGACATTGGGCAGGTTGCCAGATTGGACTGTGCTCGTTATGTCACTTGGCAATGATCCTGTTGGACCCAGAGGACAAACAATCAGTTATGACAGCCCTCTTGCTCTGTACTGTACCATCTTTCTCTCTTTCTCTTCCTTCCCTTGGCCTCTATTTCCATCTCTCTCTGTCTATTGGTCAGTCCATGCTAGCAGCTGACTTGCTGACAGTGTTTCCCCACCATACAAATGGGAGGGCAGTAATCCTGATCATTTGCACACTGAACCTCGACAAACTGAACTGAACTGTCCAAAAGCGGCGATGTGGTGCGTACCTGAGGTTTCTGACCAGGCTGTTCTTCTGCGGCAGGTCCAGGAAGTTGATGAGGAAGTTCATCCTGTCCTCTGTCTCTTTGGACGAGAGGCCGTGGATGCGTCCATAGAACCAAAGCGTGTTGCTGATAGTGAACTCACTATACAGAGCAATGTCCTGCAGAAGGAGAGGAATTATGGTTATAATGCACAACATACATACACACATATGCGCACTTCTGTTTTTAGGGACATGGGGGAAATATGAAAGTATCCATATGTAATAATAATATGTTCCATGTATTGTACACACATAAGCATAACCTGTATGTAATAATATTATGCTCTATATGTACTGTATATATGGAAGTATCTATATAATAACATGTATATATGTAAGTATCTGTATAATAATATATCCCAAATATATTGTGTACATCTAAATATGTGCATGTATGAACAATACGTCTTATATGTATTGTGCATATCACTGTTGTCGGAACAAAACCTATGTATCTCCGTTTTTGTTGATTTTCAGTTTTTGACCTCATTTAAAAGTACCTATTGTCCTTTATAAGCTATGTAAATTTCATGATAAAGGGACCAAAGCAAACGGCTCAAAATAACTTCGAAAAAATTCTGGTTCCATTGACATACATTAAAAGTAAAGTAGATTTTTTCCTTCTCCTGTAAAGTTACCATTTTGGAGATATGATGATTTGTTCCGACAACAGCGATATGCAAGTATCTTTTTGTAATAATAGTACAGCCCATATGTATGGAGTAATGTCCTACATGTGACAATATTAATTATATACCCCATATGTGTTGTGTTAGTACAAATATGGAGTTATAATTTGCCCCATACTCCCATATGTATTATGTAAGCCTTCATTTCTATCAGTCCAGTCATCGTGAAATGTAAGTGGCAGCTGGCATTCTCAAATCATGTAAGCAAAAAAAAATTTGGAGAGGTTTTGTACTGACACCAAAGATAAGATAAGGCTTTATTGTCATACTTATCTTTGGTGTCAGTACAAAACCTCTCCAAATTTTTTTTTCTTACATGATTTGAGAATGCCAGCTGCCACTTACATTTCACGATGACTGGTCTGATAGAAATGATCCAAAAAAATCTCAATACAATGTCCTGTAAAGTTACTATCTCGGAAATACAAGGTATTTGGGATATGTAAGAAAAACTGTCCCTAACTCAGTTTAACTCAGTTAGACTCAGTTTTAAGAGCGTCACCTGTGGCATGTATCCAACCATCCTTCCTGGCACCTCATGTCCAGGGAATGCTGGTGGTTTCCCCAGAACACTGATGTGCCCTCTTGAAATCTTCAGAGTTCCCACAATGCACTTCAGCAACGTCGTCTTCCCACAACCACTGGGGCCAAGCAGCCCATAACTGTTGATAAACAAACATAAAAACAAATGTTTCTTTTTTCTACAATTTGATCAGAGACCCCTCAAGGTACAGTATACTTGTATCTTATCTATTGATGCAATTTGTATTAGCCTTTGCCTGGACCTTCATCAGTGGTCAGTTATATCTAGATATTCTTGATGAAGGTCCATTTTCAACCTAGCAGTGACCACAGCAACACACACTCATACACTCGTACCAGCACCGCACATGCTGCTATGTCAGTGTCACTGCTGTGCTGAGAATGGAACACCACCCACATAATATCTGGACAACAGCGATCCAGAAACTGACCACTGATTAACTAACTGTGATGAAGTGAACTGTGATTCTGTGTGAGTCTGTATGTGTACACCTACATAGTGGGGCTGTAGTTAGGCAGAGCTCATAAAAGGGCAGTGAGTGGACACACCTCCTCTTCCAGTTTATGTAATGACTTCACATTTATGGCATTTGGCAGACACTCTTATCCAGAGTGACTTACAATTTGATCAGTTTTTTTACACAGGTAGGCCAAGGTGGTGTTGGGAGTCTTGCCCAAGAACCCTTATTGGTATAGTGTAGAGTGCTGCCCTAGTGGGGGATTGAACCCCAGTCTACAGCGTAGAAGGCAGAGGTGTTAACCACTACACTAACCAACCACTTCTAACTGATCGCTCATTGAAAGCAGACAAATTCAGTAAAAAGTCCAGAACTATATTTTGTATGCGTTCTTATTGTGCTTCTGTCCCAAAAAAAAACAGTCATTTTTACATGATCATTTTATGTCTTTATGTTTTTTGTCACTGTGCTTTTAAAACTGACCAGGGCTGGCCAGCAGGCCCAATAACCTAAGAATAGCTCCATTAGTTTGCACTGAAGTCCCTGTAGTTACTGAGTAATAAGCCTTAGTATGAAAAAACTGGACCGTTAAGGGGTTAAAACGGTCAAAACTGAAGATCAAATGTAAATTTACAGCTCAATTGACGAAGATAACATTCACAGCGCTGTGTCCCCTATCAGAGCAGCTGAAGTGTCTTTGACAGCTCTATAAACCACTGATAGCAGATGAATGATAGCTGTACTGAGTGACACAAAGAACAGCACAAACATCAGTGATCTGATTCGATGGCACAAATATCCCAATCACCGCCATGGAACAGGAACCACCGCCAACTGCAATCTCGTATTGCACCTTATCTCAGGACTGTGATTATCTCTGAATGATGCTGCAAATACCAGCCAAAAGTTCAGGGGCACTAACTAATAAAAGATTTTTTTTAAAGTGTCAACATTTTATTGTATCAGTGAACCATATAAATGATACCAAAGCACATATGGGTGATCTAAATAATGTTAAACTGGAAACCTTGGGAGCTGCCGAGAGGGCCCCGTTTCTGTGTGTTCCTCCAGGTTGGTGCAGCAGTCCAAACCTGGCATTGTGGACGCCGCCCGAGTTCCTGATCCCAATGACGCACGCATATTCCTGCTGCATTTCCACGCCTCTGGACCCGCTGCCAGTCACCAGTTTCCGTGCCTCCGGACCCATCGCCAGTCGTCATGCCTCCGGACCCACCGCCAGTCACGGCCCCTTTGTTCCCGCTGTTTTGCCTGCTCCTTTGTTTTTCCTCTATTTTGCTCTATTCCTGGTTTGGCTTTGTTCCCTGCTGTTGTGTCTGTGCCCATGCCAGTTCCTGTTGTGGTTCCTGTTCCTGTCTCTGCTTCTGTTTCTGTGTCCGGTGTCTGTATGTGTGTCAGTTCCTGTGCCTCTGTCTGTTCTGGTCCCTGTTCCGTTGTCTTTTGCCTGGTCTGTGTTGCATTCTTGTTTTCCTCGTCCCGTTGTGTCTCCAGTTGTCCCTCATTCAGCGTCGTTTTCTGTGGTGCCTCCTTGTCCTCCCTCCCGGCCCTTGTCTGCTCCTGGGTCTTGTGCTGTCTCTCTTGTTTCTGCTCCAGTTTCTGTGCCTGAGCCCTCCGCTCCTGTTGTCTGTTCTTCGTCCTTCTGCCTTGTCTCCTGTCTCATGCTCTGTTTTGCCTGCCCTGTTTCCTGTGCCTGCTCCGTCTTCTGTTCCTCGTGTCGAGTGTCCTGTCCCTGTCTAGTTCTGTCTCTAGTTTTGGTTTTGTTGGCACGCTTTGGTGCTGCCTTTGGGGGGATACTGTCACGATTGGCCCCTCCCAGTCCCCTATGTGCTCTTGTTTTCCTTTACTAATGCATTTATTACACAATGACATCATGTAATTTAAAGGCATGGTGCACAAACAAAGAAGGAAAAACTTTAAATTAGGCTTTTCACAGTGCTGAGACATGAGTGGCCGCATTAGCTCTGAATGTGGGTCAGAGTGCTGAGTGCTGACTCAGGAAAGAATGCAGCAGGGGGAGAAAAGCGTGAGCTGTCTCACAGTGAGGTTCAGGTGTGTTGCTGTGGGTGAGGTCAGGTGGGTTTGTGGCTTTTTGCTCATAGGCAGAGATGACGTGCGGAGTTTGTGTGACCACTGCAAATGTTCCTAAGATGCCTGAAGACAGAGGAGAACGTGTGTGTATGTGTCTATGCATAAACTCACATCTGGCCCTGTGGGACAGTCAGGTTGAGGCTGCTGAGCACTTTCAGCTTCCCGTACGAGCGACACACATCCCTGCACTGAATAGCAGCACTGCAGCTTCCAGCAGAGAGAGGAGCCTCCAAATCAGCATTCATCATCTACAGAGAAGTAGGGAGACAGAGAGAGAGAGAGATGAATGGAAAAAGAAATTCAGAGACAATTAGATCCCTAGTATCTCACTGGCCATTTTATTGGAAACACCTACCTTACAGACCACTTTATTGGTGTACAATTACAGACCATAGCTCATTTATTGCTTCTCAATTTATTAGTCGTTATTAGGAAGGGACCACTGCAGGACAACCTGACACTATTATTTGGGCAGATTGATTCATTCTCATTAAAACAGAATCAGTGACCTGGTGTGTGTGGTGCTGGAGTGGCTTTGTGGTCAGAAACTCATCATAGATGAAGAGCTAGAGGAAGAACAACATAAAAACACAAAGTGAGCATCAACAGATGAGCTACAGCCTCAGTAACTGTACACCAGCAAGATGGAGCTGCAAGAGGGGGGATTTCTGATAAAATGGCCAGTGAGTGGATATACAAGGTAGGTGTTTCTAATAAAGTGGCCAGTTAGTGGAAGCACAAGGTAGGTGTTTCTAATAAAGTGGCCAGTAAGTGGAAGGACAAAGTATGTGTTTCTAATAAAGTGGCCAGTAAGTGGAAGTACAAGGTAGGTGTTTCTAATAAAGTGGCCAGTGAGTGGAAGCACAAGGTAGGTGTTTCTAATAAAGTGGCCAGTGAGTGGAAGCACAAGGTAGGTGTTTCTAATAAAGTGGCCAGTAAGTGGAAGTACAAGGTAGGTGTTTCTAATAAAGTGGCCAGTGAGTGGAAGCACAAGGTAGGTGTTTCTAATAAAGTGGCCAGTTAACGGAAGCACAAGGTAGGTGTTTCTAATAAAGTGGCCAGTGAATGGAAGCACAAGGTAGGTGTTTCTAATAAAGTGGCCAGTAAGTGGAAGTGCGAGGTAGGTGTTTCTAATAAAGTGGCCAGTTAACGGAAGTACAAGGTAGGTGTTTCTAATAAAATGGCCAGTTAATGGAAGTACAAGGTAGGTGTTTCTAATAAAGTGGCAATTTAATGGAAATAAAAGGAAGGTGTTTCTAATAAAGTGTTTTTATGGTTAGTAAAACAGACACTGAAAGGTTATCTTCCTCATAAACATGTGCAGGGACATCACTGCAGTCTCATTCAGCTGTGTTCTGATTGGTTAGATTCACTGACAGGCATGTCCGCCATGTAGAGGCCAGAGAGAGTCGCGTGGGCAGCGTGTGTGATGCAGTAACTGGGTCACTGGAGTCATAATCTGTAATCTGTGGCTTCACTCACTGCCTTTGTCTCACTCACACTATTCTTATTCTTAATCCCACAACTTTCATTCCCAGCAGTGAGATTAAAAGGGCCTTGCCATTTATGAGAACTGGGCTTTTTGAGTAGTGGAGAATTCCCTGAGAATTCCCTGTCGTAAAGTTTTGGATGCCATATATTAAATTATTATTATATAAATACCACACTGTTGAAGGGGAATGCCAGCAATTTTTCAAAATTTCGACATTGATGAATGGTTTAGATGTAAACAGAGTCATTCTGAGTGGTTTGGTGTGAAATGCTGTGTTCTAGAGAAACTTCCAGAGTCAGAATTGTTCACAGTGGTGGTGATAGGAACCAGACGTCAGAAGAGTTTAAGAGATATGACTTTGGCCTCAAATGTATTTTTATGGAAAACAGTCCCCTAAGAACCACAATCGGGGCTGTCAAATGAATTGTGATGCAAGAAAAACTGATCTTTCAAACTTTCTGCATAATTCTGTCGTCGTCATATAAACAAAGTGATTCAGAGTGGTTTGGTGTGAAATGGCTCAGATGTCTTTTCAGTGGTGGTGATAGGAACCAGGGGTCACCATGACTACAGCACAAATATAGCTATTTTATTTACTGTCCAAAACCACCAGTGAACCCACACGCGTCTTCTGAGCTTTTACATATGAAATGCCGATGATGGTAAAATCCTGTTGAATCTGATGAATAAGTTTTCTTTGGAGACTATTTTGCCTTAGAACACCCTGCATGTACCCCTCCACCATGAATTGACTTGAAAAATACAGTTTAGGCCAAAACTTTACATTAAAACTATGGTAAAACAGTGTCTCAGACATCAGGCAGTGCATTCATACCCATTTCAAGTAATAACTGTCTGAATGGAGATTTTAGAGGTGGACGCCTGGTTCCCATCTCTTGCATTTCACACCAAACCACCCCTTGACTATTTACATCTCAACCATTTAGTTATGCAGTAATACTGAAAAAAAGGTGGAATTCCCCTTTAATTGTGTGCAGTTCATCTCGACTGATGAGATCTGTTGGATTTTTTCATTTAAAAAGCAGTGATTTCTGACAGAAAGTGGATTTCCCTTTCAATAACTTACAGCATGTATAGTATGGTGAACCTTCTTATGCTATTTGGGGAAAAAGCTCGTTTAAGTGAACCATCACATGGTAAATCTGGCCCATCCTCAGCGTATGACATTACAAAGGCTGCGTGAACGAAGACGAGCTGAACACACTCGACCTCAGCTGCCTGTTCTACTGCATGGCTGTGCTGCCTATAGCTGCACTAATGCCGACAAACCATGTGAAGAATCAGCTGACTGATATCGTTGGAAGCGGCAGTGGCTGAACTGGTTCGGGCTGCAGCCGCAGGATGGAGTGACACAATCACTTCTCCTTCACTTCCACCTCACACGGCCATACAGAGCAAATCAACTGCAGAACACTTGATTTACGGACTTATTTCTCTACAGTGGCGGTGAATGGAACCAGGCGTCGTGACATCTACAACACATTTCATGCACCATCCACAACCACCAGTGGGCCTACATATGCATATATGAATTTAAATATGCAAGGCCGATGGTATAATATATGCATATTTTAAATAATTAACTTTCTTTGGGCACTAGTCGGCCTAACAAAGGCCTGAATGTAACCCTCTACCATAGACGCTTTTAAACAGCACATCTTGCACCAAAATTATCATAGAAAAGTGCCTCCGGCATCAGGCAGCGCATTCATGACCATTTCATGTAGCAGCTTTCTGTGAGCGAGCTTTCAGAGGTGGACGTCTGGTTCCTATCACCACCACTGTGCACAGACCTGACTCAGGAGGTTTCTCTAGAACAGAACAGAACATTTCACACCAAACCGCCCTGAATGACTCTGTTTATGGCATAATAACGTAATTATGCAGGGATTTTAAAATACTGGTCCTACGCATAAGAGCAACATTGCACTAGTCGCTGTTAAGAGTGGCTCTGCCAAAGATTTAGACCTTGAGGCTGCCTAGACACGCAAGCAAACCAACAAACCTGTGTTTACTTGTATGAGGGCTACAAATAACAATAACAATAACAGACAAATAAATAAAGGCCTACTGTTGCTGCATTCTCCATGTATCCGTGCTGCACATTTAGACGAGTAAACTTACAGCCTTATTGGAGATTTGCATATTTTGCTGGTACACTGTAAATAAATAAATAAAGCAGAACTACTGCTTTGCTGTTGAACGTGTATCAGTGATGCACAACTAAATAGGAAAATGAATGAAGCAAATTGCTGATGTATCATCTGAACCAATCAATCAATCAATCAATCAATCAATCACTGTTTTTACCTGTGTGTATTACTCCTGCAGTGCAGGCCAGTGCAGCTGGCTGTCCTCTCTGTGCTGTTGCTGTGCTGATCTCTGTTGTGTTTAGCTGCCGGTTCTCTCTGCGGTGACCGGAGCTGAGAGCTGCTGCTGCTGCTGCTGCTGCTAACGCAGAACCAGCGCTCCACACTGATGCTAACGACACGCAGCAAACAAATACAGACCCAAACGGAGCCGAGCTTACCTGCCGAATAAAGGCCTCTTTCTGTAAAATTACAAATATATGGAGTTTAAAACCCTCCCAGGTCGCTCTCCGGAGCAGAGCAGGTGGCTGCGCTGACACGACCCGGCCGGGAGAGCCGAGCTGCACCGCCGCAGCGCAGTTTAATTCACGCCCGTATTCCGACAACCCCCGCCCACCTGCGCTGTGATTGGCTAGAAATCCGCACTCGCAAGCAATGAGGAAAAATGCATTAAAAGTATAATTTTCATACAAGAACTTAAACGTTATGAAGGTAGACGGATGGAAATGAAGTAAAATTTACAAAATTCTAAATATCTACATTTTATGGGAGCATAAAATATGAAATAATCGTATTCTGCGTTTACGTCACATATACTTTTTTGGCTACATTGCACTAAAATCATATTCACATTCCCGTCTTGCATATCTGTTATAAGACTACGGGGAAACACAAAAGTATAGTACATTTTGATAAAAGAAAAATATTTGAAGCGATTTGAAAACTGATTACACATTTTTCAATTATCATCAAGACAAATTACAAAGCAGCATTTATCAGTTTGAATCACTGTCCATTCTTGAGCACGCTATTCTGAAACGTGAAAGCCACGCCCCTCTTGCATTGTGATTGGCTATCAGGCCAAGAGCGGTCCAGGGTTCTTGAGTAAACTATATAAAACCATGATGTTTATGTATATACATATATATCTATATGCGTCACATTCTCCATCAGCCTAAAGAACCATCTAACAGTGCAAAGAACAATTGAAGCGGGAAATGGTTCTATATAGAACTCCTTGTTATAAATAGAACCATTTCCTTTCCTAAAGAACCCTTAAAGATCCGTCTTTTTAAGGTATTAAAAGTTTTTTAAACGCTAAATTATGGCGACAGGACGATGCCTTGCGTTCTGGAGCACCAGGCTTGTTGTGAGCATGGACTACAAGCCAATCACAGCGCGGGGGGGCAGAACATCACGAGCCAATCCCAGCGTGGGAGGGCGGGGTTTCCTCTGAATACGGGTGGGGAAGAAAATTCGGGCCTTTCATCCTTGTGCGTCACTGGAGACCCAGCCAATCCGATTTCTGCACAATCTGGCGTTTAAAATCACGGATTAGTTCCGTGTCCTATGTTACAAAAAAGAGACTAAAAAGTAAAGTTTAAAAATATACATATGATACATATTAAGTGTTTCCTCAAACCTGGTAATCTGGATCATTTCATAGCGCAGGACTTCTCAGTTAGCTGTATAAATTAGGCATATACACACAAATGGATGGATGGATGGATGGATGAGCACAGCAAGGGACACAAACACTATATGTCCAAAAGTTTGTGGACATCCCTTCTTGTTAGTGAGTTTAGATGCATTAAGGCGCACTCACACAATGACAACAGAACAAGTCTTTCTGTAGCAGCTGTACAGGAGCCTAAGGTCAACATGTCCAGTGTCAAGCTAGAGGGGTACAAAGCCGCCCAGCATTGGGCTGTAGAGCAGTGGAACCGTGTTCTCTGGAGTGATGGAGCTCCATTCAATAACTTTGGGGTGAGTTGGAGTGATCCAGAACTGACCATCCAACATCAGCACCTGACCTCACTGATGACTGAATGCAATCAAATCCTCACAGCATAGCACACATCTAGTGTAAAGCTTTCCCAGAATAGGAGAGGCTGTTACTGCAGCAAAGGGAGGTCAAACTCCTTTTCAATACTTTTGATGTCGGAAGAAACGTTGAATAAGCAGGCGTCCACAAACTTTTGGCCACACAGTGTATGCAAATATTTGATTATTTACTGATCTTAATTTGTCTCTATAGAAATGTATACTATTTGTTTATTCCATTGCACATAAACCATCTAATGCACTGATGAGCACAGCTGGGAGGTATTACATCAACCAGCCCTCAAAGAATCAATGTCAAGTGTATTCACTTCACATTCACTGTGTAATTAATATCAATATTAATAATACCCTGAATATCTGGGGGCAGAGCTGGTACTGACACCGGGCCTCATGGCTCACCTCCTCTTGGGGTACAAACATGTTGGACAGGCTCGTGCTGTGCACTGAGGAGAGACAGTTTGATGCAGGAGTAAGTTTAGACCCAGGCAGATGATGGAGTGGTGAAATACACGTCACCACAAATCTATTTTTCATAAAACAAACAATAAATATACCAACATCTTCAGAAAAGAGCAAAATGTATAGTGAATGTTTCTCATTTTACATGCTGCACTAAATGAAAAGGAACCCAGAGAGATGTTCTCTGAAGCTCCAACATTCTTCAACCAATCATTCGTCATGTTTACATGTGCAAAATGTCCCTTTTAAAGAGGAATTTAACTGCTCTTTAAACATTTCTGCATAATTAAATGGTTAAGATATAAAGAGTGGTTTGGTGTGAAATGCTCCGCTCTAGAGAAAGCCAGAATTGTTCACAGAGGTGGTGACAGGAACCAGACGTCCACCTCTAAAAGCTCCCTCACGTGGAGGGTTACCTGTCATTTTGGATGATAAATAAAGTGGGTTATAGTCATGGTGACCCCTGGTTCCTATCACCACCACTATAAAGAAATCGGAGAGCTTTCTCCACAATGAAGCACGTCAAATCACTATGAATGACTCTGGATGAATTCGTTAACATCCCAACCACGGAATTATGTGGAAAATTAAAAAAATCTGTGGAATTCCCCTTTAAATGTTCAACAATAAATACAAACAAAACATGAAAGCAAAGTAAACAAACACAACAAAAAGGCCCTTAACGAGGGATAAATATAAACACGTTTAGTTCATTCCAGAAAAAAAAATGTCCATGGGTGATTAAACAAAAGCAAACACAGGCGTTAAAAAGAAATGAAATATTCACATGTTGAAAAACTTGTTCTACGCTCTTAAAAAGACGGTTCTTCAAGGGTTCTTTAGTAAAGAAAAAGGTTCTATAAAGAACCACGAACAGCCAAAGAACCCCTTGCATGATCTAAAGTTTGTTTGCATCATGAATGGGTTCTTCAGGATGTACTGTAGATGGTTCTATATAGAACCTTTTTGAAATAGGTTCCATATAGCACCCAAAAAGGCTCTTCTATTTGTTGAGATGTCAAGCTTGTAACAATAGAAGAACCCGAAAAGCATGTTTAGGCTGAAGGACAGGTTGAGAACTTGATGTATGCTCATAAGAAAAGATGGCGCTTTAAAAGGTTCTTTAGTAAGAAAAATGGTTCTATATAGAAACATACACACTCAAAGAACCCTTTGCATGATTAAGTGTTGCATAGGGAAAGGGTTCTTCAGACTGATGGAATATGTGCATTAGTGTACTGTAGACAGTTTAATATAGAATTTTTTTAAGTGTTCTTCTATAGCACCCAAAAGGGTTCTTCTGTTGTTACCAGCTTGACATCGCAACAATGGAAGAACTCTTTTGGGTGCTAACTAGAACCCCTGTGTTCTCCAGGACGCATTAATCATGAAAGGACCATTTAGTCATGCAAACGGTTCTCTGGGTGTTCATGGTTGTAAATAGAACTTTTTTTTTACTAAAGAACCCTGGAAGAACCATCTTTTATTAAGAGAGTAGGGAAAAATGAAATCTTCCAGACATTCTGTAGCTCAACCGTGTTTGAAACAAAAGGAGTGCTCAGAATGTTTGTACTATAAGGCAAACCCCAAAAAACACAGCACAAAAATTCTATATTAATTAATAAAGTAATAATATTTCAAGTAGTGAAATGTGCAGCTCCCATTTCTTCATGTCATGTAATAAAGAATAAAAGCTTGTATCAAGCGGCGAGTCTGACGACGTACAACCAGAACTCGTTTAGCAAACAATACTAAAGATTAAAAGCCCTTGAAGATGGACTTGTCTCAGACAAGGAAGCAATTCTTTGGTCTCTTGTGCTGGACAAAAGTCAACCTGCCGTACAGGTTCAGAGAGCAGCAAAGGTCAAAAGTGACTGAATCATTAAGGCAGCGTTTGAAAACGTTGTATTGTGGTAGCTAGAGGTCAAAGCTGATTGGCAGCTGGGGTCAGAGTGGAAGGGAACATCAGAACTCTGGCCCGCATGAAAGACAGGTCAGGGAGGACAGAGATGACCCGAGCAGCCTCTTTACTAATCGCTCCATCTCTCTCAGGCTTTCTGTCAGAACATAAACACAAAGAATTGGTTCATTATCCACATATAAGGCCTAAAACATATTACTGTAATACACTGCGCTTGCCATTAAAGCTACAATCAATAGGTTTCATGCACTTGTTATTAAGGCTACAGTCTGCACTTGCCATGTATGCCCTTACTGAAGATACAAGTTTTATGTATTTACATTAAAGGTACAATCAGTAGGTTTTTGCCATGAAAGCTAGTCAGTATAATTTATGTGCCTGTCATAATACGTGTATATATTTATTTAGTGCCATTAAAGACAAGATTAGCAAGTTCAAAGCACTTGCAACTGAACATACAATCAGAAGGCTTTATTCATTTGACATTAAAGGTACAGTCAGTAAGTTTCACACACTTGCTATTAAATCTATAATAGTCAGTCATTTTTATGTGCTTACCATGCTAAGTTTATTTATTTAGTTCCATTTAAGACAGTTGAATGCATTTGAGATTAAAGCTACAATCAACAGGTTTTATACACTTGTTATTATAGTTCCAGTCTACACTTCCCACACACACACCACTGAAGATACTAATCTTATGTTTTTGAGATTAAAGGTACAATCAGTAAGTTTTATGCGCTTGTCATTAAAGCTATGGTCTGTAAGTTTTATGTACCTGCCATTATAAGTTTATTAATGTAGTGCCAACAAAGATGGTCATTAAGTTCATGACCCTTGCCACTAAAATACAATCAGTATGTTTGCTGTGCTTGTTATTAAATCTATGATCAGCAGGTATTATGCACTTGCTATTAAATCAACAATCTGTCCTTGCACTGAAGATTAAAGCTACATTCAGTAAGTTTCATGCACTTAAGATTAAAGTTGAAATCAGTAGCTTTATATACTTGCCATTTGCCACTGTATCCACCACGTCATGTACTTGCCATTAATGGTCAATTTTTATGTAATAAGTTTATTAAGTTATTTTGGTCCATTAAAGACATGACCAGTTTACTGCATTTGGGATTAAACGTACAATCAGTAGGTTTCATGCACTTGCTATGAAATCTACAGTCAGTTATTTTTATGTACTTGCCATACTATGTTTAATTTATTTAGTTCTATTATGGACATGATCAGTTTAATGCATTTGAGATTAAAGCTACAATCAATAGGTTTTATACCCTTGTTATTAAAGTTCCAGTCTACACTTCCCATGCACACACCACTGAAGAAACTAGTTTTATGTTTTTCAGATTAAAGGTACAATCAGGTTAACAGTAAGTTTTATGCATTTTCGATTAAAGCTACGGTCGGCTGTTTTTATGTATCAGAACGTATTAATTTAGTGCCAATAAGGACATGATCAGTAAGCTCATGGGCTTTACTATTAAAATACAATAGTACTGTACTTGTTATTAAATCTATGATCAGCAGTTATTATGCACTTGTACTGAAGATTAAAGCTACAATCAGTAGTTTTATGTACTGCTTTTATTTAATTGCTATAATAAATTTATTAGATCCATTATAGGCATAACCAGTCTATTGCTTTTGAGATAAAGTTACAATCAGTAAGTTTTATGTACTTGCCATTAAAGCTACAGTTAGTAGTTTGATGTACCTGCCATAAAAAATGTATTAACTTAGTGCCAACAAACTAAAATACTAAAATACAATCAATAGATTTATGCACTTGCTATTAGATCAACAACCTGCACTTGCATTTAAATTTAAAGCTACAATCTGTAAGTTCACGCACTAACTTTTCCAACCAACTTTTATGTGTTTGTGACGACGCACCTGGCCACAGTGCTTGTTTTCTCTACAGTCTCCATCAGTCTGTTGAAGGCATCGGCTACGTTGCTGCTCGTGTTATTGCACTCCAGCTTAGCAGTGGTCAGTTCGTACAACTCCGGATCTACTCCTACACACACAGGAAACATTTTAAGTAGATCACGTTAACACACACCTAACACCCCTCTGCCCTTCCTCTAATATCAGACCTGCAAAGACAAATCACAATAACGATGAACCAACAATATATAGTGCAGCTCTACTTTCTACTCTAGGGATTAACAAAAGACACAGGATGACACCTGAGCAATTTAAAACACCCTCACAAACAACACGCTCAAAACAATGCACTGCATTCAGACAGAGGATGCAACGAAACTAGCAAGTACACATGCATGAGATGACAGCTGGGAGTGAAACTGAAAATGGAAGCAAGCTTTAGTTCTTTGTGTGCAGAAGCCTCAGGGTTACCTGATATCAGTATATCTTGCGCAAGTGAAACTGATGGAATACAAGTCATTTTCCTAAAAAGTCAAACAATTTACCAACTGCGCTGGATTCTTAATTATGTGACAACATTTGACATCTTTTAAATGAGAATTCAAAATCTCTGCATAATTAACTCATTAATATGTAAACAAGTCATTCAGAGTGTTTTAGGAAAAACTGTCAGAATTGTTCACAGTGGTGGTGATAGGAACCAGACGTCCACCTCTAAATGCTGCCTCGGGGGGATGAAAGCTTAGGCACTGCCTGATGCCTGAGACACTGAGTGAGTTTACAAGCACTCAATAACCTAAACATAATCGGATTTCTGCAGTTATCTGATTAATCAAATGGTGATGTAAGCAGCATACTCTGATTTCTTAGATCGGAGTAAGGTCTGAGAAAACCGATCAAGAAACCTGACGAAGAGGCTGGATTTTAGCTCAGTAATCAGATTTCTCAGCGCATGTGAACTCTTACTCTGATTTCTGTTGGATTTCTCAGTCTGCGCATGTGTGAAAACGGACTGCTGTACCGGAAATAAGCGAGCCACTTTTGGAGCGACATAAAAACCGACTATGTTTGCGGAAAAAATGCAGGATTTAAATATTCTTCATCTTCTATATGATGTATGTTCATACTTTCAGGTAAAGTGACTCAAAAGAAGTGTGAAGTGTACTGAAGTTCGACTTTTACATTACATTTATGTCACGTCTTCTTCTGTGAGTTTATTGGCTGGTTGCAAAGCAGAAATCTGATTAAAGTCTGACTCATGTAGATCTGGAGTTTCTCCGTTATCCGATTACTCAAGCGTATGTAAACGCGTTGATTGGATTACTGACAAAATCTGATTTTCCACAGTTATCAGGTTATTAAGTTCTATGATAGTTTTGAGATATGGTTTTAACCTATAATATATTTTTCAAACATATTTATGGCAGAGGCGTGCAAGCAGGGTGCACAGTGGACTCCAAAGTTAATGTATTTTTCAGATTTACCACTTTTTTACCACCATCAACACTGCATATGAAACTCAGAAGGCACGTCTAGGTTCACTGGTGGTTTTGGGTAGCATATAAAATATATATTTGTATTGTAGTCATGATGACCCCTGGTTCCTATCGCCACCACTACAAGGGATCAATTCACATACTCAATAACTGAAGTGTTTCAAAATAGGTGGAGGTCCCCTTTAATCCCACTATTAGCAACTGGCCTCATAAGTGCATATTTGTCAAGAATCATGAGACTATTGAGAGAAGAGAAAGCCAGGAAATTGTCTTCACACAGAACAGACTCCAAAAAACACTGACCACTGCACCAAATCACCCAAAGCTCACAACCACACCACCTCATTAAAGTGGACTGTATGCAATGATGTCTGTGTTTATATAGTATGTATGGTACGCATGTATGTGTACAGCAGTGCCCGAGGGCGGTGTGAAAAAATTTGAGTGTCCCAGTCCAAATACATGCTTTGTTGAAACATAAACATGGCATTTTTTTGCAATTTTGGTGCACACTTTCAATGTATTTGTTGTTTATTGGATAAAGCAAAACATCAAATGTATCATAAGACAACAATTTATGTAAAATTCAGCAATTACACAGTAACTGTGCATTTGACATTTCTGTAGAGGAGTGTTGACTCACTTTCACTTACAAAATCAACACAGCATTTTACTTGACCAAACATCAGCATATATTACATTGCATACAGTACATATTAGTGATGCTTGATTACATCATAATTATATTAGTATTAATGGATATTTATATACACGTGTTCATACACACACACACACACACACACACACACATGCAAACTGTATATTGCTGCTGTCGGAACAAAACCTTGTATCTCCATTTTTTTTTCAGTTTTTGGCACAATCTGAAAACGTCTGATCCCCTTTACATTGTGTGTAAAATTCATGGCGAATGGACCAAAAGAAGTGTCCCAAAATTACTTGTAAAAAAAAGTCTGGTTCCATTGACTTACATTAAAGTTAATGTAAGTTTTTTTCATTTTCCTGTAAATTTACCACTTTGGAAATACAAGGTTTTGTTCCGACAACAGCGATATGTATTTACTGTACTCTAAATGTTTAGGCAACACTGGGCTAGTGTGCTAAAACATCTGAAACAGCAGTGCTGCTGGAGTAAACACTGTATCCACTCACTGTCCACTCTATTAGAAACTCCTACCTTGTCAGTCCACCTTGTAGATGTAAAGTCAGAGACGAAAGCTCATCTGCTACTGCACAGCTTGTGTTGGTCATCCTCTGGTCCTTCATCAGTGGTCATAGGACACTGCCAACATGATGCCGTTGGCTGGATTTTTTAGATTCTCAGTCCAGCAGCGACACTGAGGTGTTTAAAAACTCCAGCAGCACTGCTGTGTCTGATCCACTCGCACTAGCGCAACACACACTAACACACTACCACCACATCGGTGTCACTGCAGTGCTGAGAATGACCCACCACCCAAATAATACCTGCTCTGTGGGGGTCCTGTGGGGGTCCCGACCACTGAAGAACAGAGTATGAAGAGCAACAGATGGACTACAGTCTACAACTGTAGAACTACAAAGTGGAGCTGATAAAATGAGTGTAGAAACAAGGAGGTGGCTTTAATGTTATGGCTGATTGGTGTGTATTTTATTCATTTGCTGCATTTGTAACCTTACAGAAATAAATGTTATATAACTAATTTAACACTAATGCTATGTACCAGCACAATACCCTTTATTGGTTCTTCCCTAATAATTATTGTGTGTATGTATACAGCAGTGACCAGTAATACATTTTCTGTTAGCTTTCTTTAAATTACAAACAAGTGGCTCATGAGAGAACGAGTGCATAGAGAATGTAATTTATCAGCCAATCAGCAGTCTGGATTTTGGAATGCTAATTTACTGGTAGGACCAACAATGTAGGTACTGAAATTTAGTATTGAATGACACTGCATTTATATTAACTGCAATTTGACAGATATTATAATATAGATATTATGATAGATGTCTTGAATTTCAATACACAGTCCTGACTGATAATGATGCCTGTTTATATATAGCATGTATGTATGTAGGTGATGTTTTGGTGTGTTTGCTTTATAACGTGGCATCCACATCTGCTCTAACCTGGTATTGGTGTATCAGTATCACTATCCGAGCTACTGTCCTCCACCAGCCCAAAGAAGTCAAGGTTGAGCTGGGAGACTACGCCCCCTGCTGCTACAGGTCAGAACAGCAGCATGCAGGCAAGAGAGGCAATAGTTTGTTTTCACACTGTTACTGCAAAAATACAGCAATGAGATGATCATGAGCTGCTGACTTCTCACATATTAACAAACTAAAGCATTTAAACAAGCACGACATAGCATCACATACAAGCAGAACTGCCCATAAGGTGGGAAAAGCTGTCAGGGGCCCAAGCACAGCAGTGAGAAATGTAAGTTATATAGTCGTATGCAAAAGCCTGAATATCTCAAATTTCGTGTTTTGTTGATTTTCTAAGTGAAAATAAGTGAAGACATGCTCTACAGAGAATGAACTTAAATATGACCCTTTCTGAATTTTAGTGCACAATTTGCATTCATTTGAACTGAAATACTAAATCTGCTGTAACTGTTTTTTCCAATATGTTAAAGTTAGCAAATAACCAGTAATTCCGCATTAAAATTTAACCAGGGGCGCCCAGATTTTTGCATACAAATACATATATTTTCCCTTTGAACTAACATAAACAGTAAATACCAGAGACATCCAAATTATTATCAGAGCCAGAGCAGATCAGTGTATACCCTGATGCGCTTACCAAAAGTTACTTTAGCGTTTTTAAACTGGCAGATATCATGATCTCAACAGATAGTTAATCATATTAGATCATTTCAAACACACTATAAAATGACAACTGATAAAAGGTAATCTATGTCACATTATGCACATTTTAAAAACTGTTTTTCTGTAGCATCTGAAGCAAATAGCATCTTAGAATATCTTACATAGCGCTGTTGTCAGAAGAAAACCTTGTATCTCCATTTTTGTCGTTTTTCTGTTTTTGACATAATTTGAAAATGCCTTTATATTGTGTGTAACTTTCAAAAAGAACTGACCAAAATAAATAACCCAAAATGACTTGGAAAAATGTCTGGTTCCATTGACTTACATTAAAAGTAGGTTTTTTCTTTTTTTATAAAGTTGTCATTTTGGAGATATGAGGTTTTCTTCTGACAACAATGATAAATTAGATGATACACTAGGTTGCGGCTTTATTATCTACAATAATACAAAGATCAGGTTGAATCTATTATTGTGGCCTAGATCTCGTCTTTGGGTAGGTGTGTGGGGGACAGCAATGAGAAGGTTCCTAGAAAAGTGATGTGATAAACTTGTGAATCTTGTTGTGTTTGTTTCCTTTTTGGTCTGCTGCAAAGTGTTCTGGGGACTCATTTGTGGAATGACTTGTTGTACTTGTTACAGCAGGTTGTATGGCAGAATATAAGGCTACACTACAGCACACAAACTCACTGGCCACTTTATTAGAAGCCCCTCTCTTGTAGAGCTGATTGCTAATTAACAACAAACTACACCCTGCAGTAAACGGTCAATGAGTTTCCGCTGTGGTGTGTACAGAAACAAAAAATGAACATGTTATATATCAAAATAATATCTGTCCTGCAGTCCATTTGGTCAGATTCTGGAGACGGGTGTGACAGCAGGACAACAGTCTTAAAAAGATGGTTTTTCAAGGGTTGATTAGTAAAGAAAACGGTTCTATGTAGAACCATGGACATTCAACTAACCCTTTACATGATTAAAAGGTTCTTTGCATCGTGAAAGGGTTCTTCAGACTGATGGAGAATGTGCTGTAGACAGTTCGGAAAAGAACCTTTTTGAAAATGGTTTTATGTAGCACCCAAAAGAGTTCTTCTATTGTTACGGGGTCCAGCGTGAAACAATAGAAGAACCCTTTTGGGTGCTATATAGAACCCTTTTTAAAAAAAAAAGGCTATAGTGCACATTTATCATCCAGAAAAACCCTTTCATGATGCAAAGAACACTTTTATCATGCAAAGGGCTCTTTGAGCATCCATGGTTCTACATAGAACCATTTTCATTTCTAATGAACATTTCAAGCACCACCTTTTTGAAGAACGTACATCAAATTCTCAACCGGTCCTTTATTCTGAGCAAGCTTTTCGGTCAGCAACTGTGACAGAACAACTAAACAAAATGGAATTAGCCAAAAACCAGTAACTAGAAGGCTGTGGGTTCAAATCCCAGGACCGATCCTAGTTCAAATCCTGGCAGTGCCATCAGGCATTGCTTGTAACCTCCAACTGCCCTTGCTGGCAAAGATTCGCACTTCCCAGACTGAGATCCACATCAGGTCAAAACCACAGCAGGTCAATTTCTACTGAAAATGTTGAGCTGAAACGCTACTACTGTGCTCAATATAAGAGCACATTTAATACAATGTTCTGGTTTTCTTAGCTTTCCATTTTTCTTTATTTTTCTGTACCGTCGTATTGAAGCAATAGAACAATTGAGGTCATTCGTTATGGCAATTAGCTGTGATTTAACTGCAGGCAGATGCTACTCGTGATAACACACTCCCTCTCATGCTCTACTGCTAAAACATAGTGGACTTTTACGATCGATAGAAGTCAAAGTGGAAGAACAATGTACACATTTCTAATAAAAGTGGCCAGTGAGCATACATTATACAACATCTACCACCAAGGAGGCAGAAAAAGTGTAGAAAAAAGCACGTTGGCATTAAAAGAGAGTGTGCACAGGACAAAGGAGAGAGTGAATAAGCAGGACAGGATAGGATAGAAAAGAATTATCATAATATAAAACTTTTATTTATCTTATTCTGAGTTAACGCTTGACACAGAAGATTGACTTTGCACCGAAAACACAGTGTTTTCTAATAGGAATCATGCTTTAAAAACAAAACAAGAAAAAGAAAAAAAATAAAGTGCATCAGAGAGCAGATCCTTTAAGACAGATCAGGGAGAAGAATCACAGTCGGTCAATAATCATAAAGAAAGAATAACAGGTGACCGATGAAGAAAATGAGACAGAAAGATCAGAAATATAGTATTTGCAAGGACAGTCTAGTGTTGAATTAAATGTACAGCTTTGAAAGGCATATTAACTTTCTATGGCTTTTGTTGTGCGTGTAAGGTTGCTCCACTGAAATTCACTGTACATGCTAAAGCAAAATACAATAATGCAAAGAATCTGTGGTAAATTTGAAAGAAAGTGCTTTCAAAATCCAAAATTCAAAATACTTACCATCACAAAAACTAAAAACCATTCTATTCCCATTCAATCAGCACCTTCTATGAGCTTTAATGCAGTACTTCAATCAAAAACGCTAAAGTTGCTAATACTGGATGAAGCCTAGCAGGGGTTACTTAGCACAATGCTAATGACTTTGTGCATAGACATGCCCTCAAGATTGCTAATGCAGCTAACAGCTAGCAGGGGCTGGTTAGCGTGAAGCTAATGACCTCTTACATTCTACTTTCTGCTAGCTTTTCACTGTTAGCTGTGTTAGCGATGTCGAGTGGGTTTCATTAACTTTCATGTCTTGCTTCTTTCTTTAGCTTTAGCATCATGGGTTTACTGGACACCAGTGACCATGTCAATTTCTTCCGCTTGCTTATATCAAATGGGACCTTCGTCTGACCAGTAATGACTGGACACAACCTGATTAAGTTGGAGAATAACAGGCTGTCACCATGTGGGTCACTACTAATTCAACATTTTTTGCAGATACTGCACACCAAAACTTTGGGGACACATTGCTTTACGAAATGTTTTTAAGACAAATGGGCATGTTTTATTTATTGGTTTGATATAATCTAACATATTAAAGCTAATGAGGTTAATTCTGATAAACACATGAGTAAATATGAGGAAGGAAAGTGTAAATATGTCAGTGGGCTGATAATATCGACCAACACTAACAATACTACGAGTCGTTAATATCACTAATATCATCATCGGTCAACTGATAATATTGCTGATAATGTGCAGATGATTAGCTCCTCTTTTTGGTTGCAGCACTGCTGGGATTTGAACTCCCAACCTGTTGAATCATGCTTATTATTACAAATATATATTAAAATGCATATAAACTTGGCATGAGGATGTTTTAACACATACAAACATTTTGAGGACTAATTAAAAATGAGAAAAATAAGAAGCTATAAAACTTAAAACGAGTGCAGAATTCTGGGTAGCTTTGCACTTCACCAGCGGCTGCAATATATTATATAAGACTTGAATTCCTGTTGTTTACTTGAGCTTAAGAAATAAAGCAACTGAAGACTGACATAAATAGCACTAAAGTGCTACTCAACTAAAACTATAGCATAAAATTTTAATATAAACATAAAATTATATCAATTCTGATTTTAGCCCCCTAAAATTACTATCAGTATTGGCCATAAATTTGTCATATTGGTCAGGCCCTAGTGCAGACTTAAACCATCTGCTGGTTGTGTTAGGATGCTTTAAATCAACATTCATTTGGTGATCAGAGAATTTTTGTAATGGATTAAATAATAAATAATAATGGAAAAGAAAACTGTCACATAATTAAGTCTGCTCTTCATTCCAAAGAAGACACTTTGATGAGTGTTTAAGCTGAACATACCCAAAAGACTAGCTGTTAAATTTCAGCAAAAACTTCAAAAGAAGGCAACACGTTCCCAAAATTTTGACAGGCAGTGTATATATGACTTTTTAAAGTCATCCAAATGCAGAGTGATAATCATACTGATAAAACTTTCCTCAAAGTCACAACACAGCCCAATTCTATATAGTTGGCTTCAAATGGGTCTCTACCAGGATAGAAACCTGACAAGGTTAATAAACGATTAATTAAACTGTAACACTGTGATTGAATGGTGGGTTTGATGTTCCTTGCTCATAAAAAGAACTGTGTGTGCAGTTTTGCATATTTGAGAAGACCTTATCGCAGTCGTGTCTTCGTACTGACCAAATGAGGTAGTGCATTTCAGGGTACAGTAAAGAGAGAACCAGGGAGGGAGAGATAGTCAGAAAGAGTTTGGAAATTCACAGTGCATTTGCAATGAATCAATACATCCATAAACCAAAAGAGAGAGAGGGGAAGGGGGGGGGGGAGGGAAGTGGGGGGGGGGGGGTAGATCTAGTTCCAGATTAACTGAATAACCTTCTCTCCTTTGACTGTTATGACCACTGTAGAGACTAGTGGACTATAGTGACAGTCCAGTGATTCCCAACCAGAGATATTTGTATTCCAGGTAACATGATGTCATAGTTATAAACTGTCTCAATATGCTTATGATACGTATATGATAGGTACTATATACACTGAACAACATGTATCATAAAAAAGATTAGACCAATTATAGAAAGTCTGTAAACAACAACATCCAGTGTACAGTAACTACAGAAAATGTATACTAACAAGTAGTGGATTGGAATGTCGGCCCATTATGTCACTATACTCAAATTGGCTTGACTGTTTTCATGGGTCAGTTTTCAAGCTAGACTCACTCAAATTTACAAGATCATAGAGCCAATACAGCAATTCTGTGCTTGTCTTTTTGAGACCAAATGCTGCATTCGTTCCAACATTTTTTTGCCCATAGGAAATAAATGGAGGAATATATTTATATATTTATACACGTAGTAACAGCCAATACCAAAGCAACAGCCAACTAATACCGTAGTAGCCACCTTGGATACCAAAACAATGCTTCAGCAACCACATGGGATAACACAGAAATGGCTCAGTGACATTTTAACACCTAACTGGTATTCAGAGCAATGGCCTAGCAACACCCCAGCAACCATCTGGGAAAACACAGCAAAGGCCTAGCGACACCTGAGCAACCACCTGGGATGCACGGCAAAGGCCTAGCAACACCTTAGCAACCACCTGGGAAAATACAGCAAAGGCCAAGCAATATCTCAGCAAAAACCTGGGATGACACAGCAAAGGCCTAGCAACACCTCAGCAACCACCTGGGATTCACAGCAAAAGTCGAGCAACACCTTAGCAACCACATGGAATTGTATAGCAATGATCTAGTAACAACCTTACTCTTAACAACCACCTGGGACAACACTGCAACACCTTAGCCACCACCTGGTGCTTCATAGAGACAGCTTTGTCAAGTCAACTTAAAGTTTGTTCTCTAGTGTTCCCCATCCAGTTGTTGACATTTGTTATGTCAGCTAGTGCATTGTGTCATTCCAACTTGTTCACAGGCTTAAAAAAACATTTTGTGTGTGACTCAAATGTCTGAGTTTTGTGATGTATGTTTACCACATCACCCACCCAAAAGAAAAATACCAATTTATATATATATTTTTAAAAAACCTGAATAAAATTGGTGCAATGATGATTTCTAGCGTATCACGACACTACTGAATGACAGACATGCCATCTAGTTTCCCACCTGTAAGAACTTCAAGACTGGCATGAAAGCAAGCTAGGAAGCTAAGATTAATGTAAATTATTTCCCAGTTCATCAATTAAATTAACAAGTTTTGGATCATACTTGTTTACTGTAGATGGAGGAGCCACATGAATCACATTTAAACGACTGTAGGAGTACAGATGACAGTTGGGAACCACTGGACTACATCAACTCGGCTGACCCGTTGGGTTAAGGCTGCTCAATCTATACAAAAGAGAGCAGGGAAGGAAGCACCACAAGAGAGAGGGAAGAGTAGGACCTGGATCTGATCACAGAGGAGTTGTATAAGAGAATGGAGGAAAAAGGAAGTATAGAAGAAAAGAGTGAGGGAGAAAGAGAAAGAGAGGCAAGCGCAGAAAAAGAGAGGCTGTATCAGGAGTAGGATTTCTGGCGAGAATGGCGGAGAGCTCGGTCTTGTGTTACAGAGAAAGAAGCTCTGCGCTGAGACGTACCGTCCTCACTGCTGCTCAAAGAGGATGCCACCTGCTGGACACAAGTAGAAAATGCGATATTTAACCAAACTCTGTACTGACCATTTAAATCAAATCAAACAAAAGCGAATCATGTTCATGGTCACACCACATTTACATACTTACATATGTTTACAAACATACATACACACACATATATCACTAAATATATGTACATTGACAGTACACATTAGTATACACCAGTACTGCACCATTCCAATGAGCAATGAGTACAATACGGTTGTAAAGCTATATGTAAAGTTGTGCACATTCATATATGCGATTTATAATTATACGCAATAATATAATTTAGAATTCACTGAAACCTTTCAAGGAACTGTTTTAAAAATAGATTTACACAGTTTCCCCCCTTTTCCCAAATCAAAAACATGTTTCTTGTCTGAAGTTTGCTTCTTTAGTAGAACTACGAGGCTAATGTATGTGTTTTCATTACTTTTCAGGCACATTAGCCTAGTAGCTCCAGTGCAAAACTTCAGACACTAAAAATTAAGGGCACAGCACTGCAACCTCTGCAAGGGGAACATAAAATTCGAAAAAGAAGCTGGTGAATAAGAAGCTAACTTCAGTTTTGTCCAACATAGCCAAACCAAACTATTATTTTCAGTTCAGAGAACATTTTTTCAGTTCCACAGTTTTTTCTCCTCTGAAACTCATCTTGTTTAACTGACCGTATCTAGGGTAAGGGGATGGGGTCCACATATGACTTTAAGCCAAGCTATTCCTTTAACTGCTAGCTTTGAATAACAGTTGTCCAAAGGAGCAATTTAAAAAATTATGTTCTGTAATGAATTAGCTTTTAGGAGCTCAATCTATAAAATTAGCTAAAATATGTTTCCATCATTCTTACCTGTGTGCATAGAGTGGACCTGCCCTGGCCTGGCGAGGATGGTGTTAGAGGTGCAGGAGAGGCTGGAGAAGGTTTTACAGGATCTTTGGTAGGTTCAAGCATTCCCTGAGAAAAAGAGAAAAGAAAGAACAAGACAGAGACTGCATGCTCATTATGAAATGTTAAAATGCACTGTAGACCAGCGCTGGTAGTTCAGTCTCCCTATTTGGGTAACTGTGTAGAAAACAACTAGTAAACAGTTTTGTAAAATTGAACATTTTTACCATTAAGGACTAATTTTAGAGGGCTGAGATTGTGTTGCATAGTCACAAATGCTTCCAATAAGTATCCTCTGCAAAATTCATTAGTATATCTCACAAACAACAGAGGCCTCAAAATGGAACCCTGTGGCACCCCAGCTTTAAAAAACTTTTTAGACAAAAAACATCAAAAATACATATTTGGATTAATTACTTCCTAAACCAGCCTAAAACACAATAAAATTCCATGATTAACACAAAGGGGTCTCTTAGTATCAAGCATATTCATTTTAATAGTGAAAGAAATAATTAACAGCAACATAAACTAAAGCAATTTAATATTTAGGGTGATGGATTTTCTTGTGCCATTATTTACATTTATTACTCACTTGAGCAAGAAACAAAATTGTTATTTTAGTTGATTAATCTATCTTAATCATCCTTTCAGTACTTGCAGTTCTACACATGGATGGGCTTATTGCTTCTAATCTAATCTTCTAAGGTAATTAGGTTGTGTTGCCTGTGAAGGGGTAAAGTCCACATAAATATCTTAGTGGGCAATAAAAAGGAGATTTACAGTACTTCATGTACATCATATTAAAAAGAGACATTTATGTCATTTTACATACTGCCAATGTTTTATACTTTCTATTATATAGACTTTGTTAAATTGCTGACATCAAACAGGCTGATTAGGATCACACTGGAAATTTAAACAACTGGCTAAGGGTTTGCATCACAGTAAATCCATTACTGAAGAATCTGTGTAGTTCAAATTGGCAATGCTGCAGTGAATATTTAACATCTAACTCACCAGGCCTGCAGCAAACATAGGCACGATCAGTGGTCGCTTCTTCTGACCCGCAAACAACTGCAGGAGGGATAAACAAACTCGGCTCAAACAGTATTCACACCGTAAAATTAATAAAGAAGACGGGGCAGAGACGTGTAGTTTTCTGACACATTCCATACACAGTACACATATGAAATCCATAAAGAGTGAATGAGAATGAGAACTCACAATATTGCGGATTCCCAGGCAGTCCAGGAGAATTCTGTTGCTTCGTGAGCCAACCCACTGGACCTTAAGGCCGTGGGCGTTGTGGGTGTCCAGCAGGTGGTGCCACAAGGCTGCAGCCTCCCTGAGACAGCACGGGGAAATGGTGAAGTGAAGCAGTAGAATAGCTGTATAATGGCTAGCAGAATGGCTAATCTCTACATGTTCACAGTGGACGCAACCAATTCTACCTCATAAGATATGATGAAATGTGACATTTAAGAAAGAAATGCTTGAAGAAGTGAAACATTTCTGAGAACATGGTATGGTAATTTCACTTGACATTTGATTGGCTGAAATTTATATACACACACACACACACACACACACACACACACACACAAACAAAGGTTCCTTACAAAGCAAACATACTGTAGATAAGATTTAAATAATTATAATAAGTCAGAGGTGTCAAGCTGCATTTCTTGGGAGCTTTGTGAACCACATTTTCCATCTTAATGTATTAATGGCACACACACATTCTCAAAAAGAAGGTCTGGTTCGATGTTTAGGTCTCAAATGCTAAATCAAAATTACTACTACTAAATCAAAAAATACTGATAAGGATATGATGACAGACGCAGTAGATATTTCACTCACATTCTCAGAAAACATGACCTTCACAAAGTTTTGACTGAGTTCTCTTTGAATACTCTTTCAAATCACAATGATCAGATTCATCTGCTCAGGGTCTGAAGCACAACCTACACTAAAAAAGTGTTCTTCCTCACACTGCATGCAATTACACATTTACACCAGAGACTTACTCCAAATCCCCAAATCTTACATAGTGTATCTTTAAACTTTGGGACTGTGTATATAAATATATCTTTTATCTTTAAATAAACAGGAAAAGCCACAGAATACAACATTAAAACATTGAATAATTACATATAAGGCCAATTCTGAGACAAGTTCCAAACACAGCATTGAATTTAGTTATATCAGAATCTGATCTTTTTCAGTGTTTGGCTGATTTATATTGCATGCAAAGTGGTTGGTTGTTATCTAAAACTTTTTCTCAAAGAGAAATATTCAATGCACTGTACACCTTTGGGACCCTGGCACCGAGATATGTTGACAATGGTAGTCAAATTGGAAAATTTAGTGGGCGATATGGCAAAAATATCACATCACAATACTTAAAGACATTTTCACTATTTAAAAAACTGCAAAAATTAATACTGATTTTTATTAAACTTTTCATATACCCAGCTGCACAAAATCAGGACTAATTATGTTCTCACAGAGGGAGTTGGTCAGTGCTCCTTATGTATTGACAATATGAGCAATATGTTCATAAAAATATTATCATGATAACAAATTTATCACCATAAAAATAAAAACACTGTCAAGCTACCTACAACTACTGACCAGTAAGTGTTCAGAACTCACTACAGAACAGGCGAGGTGATGAGATGAGTGAGAATGCTAGAATGTGATCCTTACCCCTGAACAGGGTTGCAGCTGTTCTCTTTGTGTTCCTGAAGCTCCAGGAGGGCCTGCAGGGTCTCAACTTGTGTGACCTCAGGTGTGACCTCTGAAGGAAAAGTGCTCTGAAAGAGATGCTGCAGTTTGCAGCTCAACCCACCCTGAGAAAAAAACAAGAGATAAAGGGAAAGGAAGAAGAAAGAGAAACGGAAATCAACAGAAGCAGGAGACAGGAAGAGGACAGGTAACAGAGATAAATGACAAATACTAGTGGGCAGTATGGCCTAAAATTTATTTCAGGGTATGAATCAAATTTGACAGTTTTCGTATAAAACAGTGTATAGATATACACATACACCGATCAGGCATAACATTACGACCACCTCCTTATTTCTACACTCATTGTCCATTTTATCAGCTCCTCTTACTATATAGGTGCACTTTGTAGTTCTACAGTTACAGACTGTAGTCCATCTGTTTCTCTGATACTTTATTAGCCCCCTTTTACCCTGTTCTTCAGTGGTCAGGACCCCCATGGACCCTCACAGAGCAGGTACTGCACTGTAGTAACATTGATGTGGATGGGTGTCCACCACCCTAACAGTACCTGCTCTGTGAGAGTTCATGGGGGTCCTGACAACTAAAAGGGGGCTAACAAAGTATGCAGAGAAACAGATGGTCTATAGCCTGTAATGGTAGAACTACAGAGGGCACCTATATAGTAAGTGGAGCTGATAAGATGGACAATGAGTGTAGAAACAAGGATGTGGTCGTAATGTTATGCCTGTTTGTTGTATATAAAGATTTTACATGCTTAAGTAAGCCTACCTTTTATTTTGAAATAAGCAAAGCACTTTTTAAAACTGAAATTTTTTATTGTGCAAAATAGCAAAAACAAAACTGAAATATATGGGTAAACCTAAGTCACTATTGTGCTCCAACACTAGACCTGTGATCTCAGCAAACCACCTCTAAACACTGTTTCATATCTTAATCTCTACAAGGCTGACATTGGCTTCTTATGTCACAGAAGCTGACCTAAAATCTTTGAAAAAATATTTTGATATAATGTAAATATTAATAAATAAATAAAATACATATGTTTTCATTGTCAAATATAAAGTGGTGCATTCTGGGAAAAGAGCAGATACATGTGCATTAGCGGATCCCAAACATAACAGATGATCACAAGGCATCCATTGTTGTTGCTTTTTAAAATAATTACCAAAATTAAACATTTATTTGAATTAAACATGCTATTATTTCTCGTTTTGTCCATTCAGTTCTGTAATGTTTGTGTGATGCAAATTAGCCTACCTTATCAGAAACAGCCTGCCTAAACACTAAACTATCTGTCATTTACACAGACCACTGGGTCTACTGATAAGCAGCGAGAGAGAGCGAGAGAGAGAGAGAGAGAGAGGAGAGAGAGACTCTTTTTATAGCATTACTCTGATAGGATGAGACATGCATTTTTTTCAACTCACCAACACATGGTCACTCTTGAAGCTGTCACAAGGGGGCGCTGTGGCAGTGTTACTTTGCTGCCCCTCTTCAAATGCTGCCCAAGACTTCTGTTGGCCCTCGCACTCCCCCCACAACCCAAACGCAACCCAGTTGTCACCCACATCCTCTGTCAAATCTCCAAGCGGAGCTGAACTAAAATCCGCAAAGCTATCACTGGGAGGGAGCTCTGAACACCACGTTCCTGCAGTGTTAAGATCATCTTCATGTTGTTCCTCAGGCAGCTCCTCTTCCTCCTTCAAGTCCTTCAGGCTATCTGCATCCCCAAAGTCATCAGTGGTAGAGCAGCCTGACAGCGCAGTGACAAAGTCAGCGAATCCTGCTGAATCCGTCCTGCTGAAGTCTGCAAAGCCCTGAACGGCATCCCTGAAATCCCCAAAGTCCTCGTCCATCTCAATCCTGGGAACCCCTGAATTGCCTTTACCCTTCCTTAAAACCTTATCTATCTCTGCTTTATGCACTAACTCCATTGTGAGGTCTACTGTAGTCCCATTGACGTTAAAATCTCCTCCTAGCTCCGTGCTAGGTACCACTACCTGCAACTGTCCTGCAGGATCTCTTGTAGTGTCGTTATGGTCCACAAAGTCCTTGCTCAGCTGCGTATTAGACACCTCATCAACCTTTGCTGCAAGCCCCACCGAGGATTCAGTGCAATTCCCAAAATCTTCAGACCCACCCTGAGGGGGTGGGTCACTAAAGGACACAAAGGTTTCTTCATCCGAAGGTCCTTGAAGACCAGACAACACTTCATTTCCCTGCATTTCCTTACTTTCACTAATACTTTGATCCTTACCGCCCTTATTGGTACAGAAGTCCTGGGATTCACTTTGCACCTCATCTGCCACAGTCCTTCCAGTCTCGGAAACCTCTCCCTGGGAGATGTTATCAGCCGAAAGTGGATTAGGACTAATGGAAAACTCTAGGCCAGTCTCTGTGCTGTTAAAGCTTGTTACTGTTGGGGCCTCCTGCTCTGTACCTCTGTTACGCTTACTGTGTCCACTACTATGGGAGTAACCTCCTCCAGCTGTGCCCAGTCTATCTCTGTGCTGGTCCATGGTGATGTCCTTAAAGTCCTGGATTGCAAGTACAACAGAACTGCTGGCTAAACTGTGTTGAACTGTATTGGAGTCCTGGAGCTCAGAGGGTGGAACACCATTGATGATAATTCCGGATGCCTCTGGATCTCCATTTTCACAGTCACCTATGCCAACACCGGTCACTGCTAAGCTTACCTGGGGATTCTCTGTGAGCTTCTCTGTCTCTGTAATTGTTGCGTTTTTCCCTGACGAAGAGGCGCTTTGAACAGATGTGATGTACATGTCAGGTGGTGAGGTCTCTGCTGCATATGACTGGCTGAATGTATTGGGCGTGTCAAACTCAGATAAGCTGAAGCTGGAGGACCCTCCACCGCAGTAACCTCCAAATTCACCAAACTCGTCCTCGTCTTCCTCCTCTCCACCCTCGTCCAGTGGAGGAGGGGTGGAGGAGTACAAGCGGACGACATCAGGTTCCATGCTCCTCTAGTCCCACCTAGCAGCAACATGCATGAGCACCTGAAAGAGAGACAGAAGGCCAGAAACTGATCAAAAGAAAGAACAACTAGCCTTACATAAAGTCAATCGAGGATCTCATTTTCAACCTTGCAATACCTTCCAATGTTTCATTTTCTTATCCACTGACCTGGTAAAATTGTTTGAATGAAGTCATGAAATATGATGCATTACTGGTGTTTTCATGAAACCTTTTCACAATGTTGAGAGGTTTGCAACTGTTGCAGCTGAGTTTCAAGTGAGTTGCAGGATCCTAAACTTTACACAACTCAAGTGAAATTCAGTTTGGGTGATTGTAAGCAACTTGTGCATCTCACAGGCAAAAACTCCAAAATGCTTTTGTCTAACCTTAAAAAAAATCGTCAGCTTTAAGGTTAAATGCCTTGGCATGCGGACATTTTGAAACTCATGACCAGGTTGTCTGACCACTGCGGAACCGTGACAAAGTCAGCACAAATGTCTTTTGTGTTTCAGAGCCACTTTTCAAAGAGAGTTTAAAGAGAGTAGGAAAGCTCTAGAGAGTCAGAACACACCAATAGGGACAGTGTACTCTACAGCACAGGGTTAACATGTTGCTCCTATAAGCTACTCCAATAATTATTCAATATTAATGAAGAAAACAATCCACTTGCATGTGTTTTAATGCTCTTTTTAAAAGTTCACCTTAGGATTTGACTAACAACATAGCAGTGTGACTTGCTGGTCATATTCAGAACATTTCTAGGCTGATTACGACAACCAGTAACAAAAACCTTGATCTGGCTGATACCGACAACTGTTAATTTTACTTTTTGCCCCTTCTTAGTTCACACTTTCATTACAATATAATGCACACTTGCATTTACATGTTTGGAATTATCATTCAAAAGTTTGGAACTGCCATTTTCAACTATTTAAAACCAACTGTGTCATAGCTACAAGTATATAATGATTTGTTCTCCTTACATTCTATAGATTAAAAAAAAAATCTGGAAAGCTATAAAAAAGGGGACATTTTTAATAATGAACACAGCTGCAGATGTTTCCATAATAATTAAGAATGAACTTCTAATACAAGTAATATCCAGAATGCCCTGTAAACAAGAAGCGCTAATCAAATCTTAAAGATCATATAGCAATTATTATTATTTTATTTCAGGAAATTAATATCAATGGATTATGTTTTATTAATTAAGAATAATACTATTTTTACCATGTCATAACTTCAGATTGTCTAGTTTACACCATTGCAAACTGCATGGTATGTTATTATTAAATATAAATTATTAAATGACAGGTCATTTCAAACTTCTGAATGCTAGTGTAAACACAAATTCACAGTATAATCTCTATAGAAGGGCAGTGACTAAGGCAGGTAACTCTGAGTTACAAAGAAGCAGTGCCAAAGATGCCTGTTGATTTGTGCAATCAATCACAGCTGGCCCAGGCTATTAAAGGCTAGCTCCTCTGTGTTGTGTTAGCATTCAGAGCTGTGGTATTGAGCAATTTGGGCTACTCAGCAACTCAGCTATCTGCCGAGTCACTGAAATGTCCATCGAGTGCTCTTTGAACGTGCTGAGCCATCTCAGAGGTTCCTATCGAGTGTTCTCTTAACAATGTTTCTGCAGAGCAAAATCTACTTAAATAAAAACAGTCAGAGATTCTTCTCAACTGTTTGCCCCCATTTAGTTCAACAGAGAAACAAGCAGAAACCCACAGGAGTCAGGAGGGACACAGATCTTGATCAGAACAGTGAGATTAGAAACAGCCTATTTATTATTTACCCGCAGTGGAGGCCGATTTAGGACAGAACCTTATCGAGGAGGCTGCTCATCACTGGGCTTAATATTGATAAGCTGCCCTGGATCATAACAGCACATGATGCCAAACCATGAAATAAAACTTGGGATGGTGTTGGGATAGTGTAGTGGTTAACACCTCTGCCTTCTACACTGTAGACTGGGGTTCAATTCCCACCTGGGCAAACACCCTACACTATACCAATAAGAGTCCTTGGGCAAGACTCCTAACACCACCTTGGCCTACCTGTGTAAAATGATCTAATTGTAAGCCGCTCTGGATAAGAGCGTCAGCCAAATGTAAATGTAACTCACTTTAGCATCTGCGCCTTACAAAACGTTATGAAAAGAAATAAGAGAGTGCTTTCGTCTTATACCACACTGTGCAGCCCCCCCCCCTCCATCTTCTGGATCCCTGAATCACCGCCCCTAGCCCACCCTTCCCACCCAACTCTGAAACCCTCCCACAGTCTCTGCCTGCCTCCCCCAACTTACAAATAACTAAATAAATAATAAAATAAATAAATAAAGGATTAACAACGATGGACAAATAAAAAAATAAATAAAAACAAATCCATATGAACAAAAGATACATAAATAAAAATGAGATAAGCACGTCCTCTAATCTGCATTTAAATTAGATAAACGTTTAAAATAGGAAAGGGATGGTTGCCAGGTGTGGTCAAATATGCCTGCAGTATCTCTCAGGCTAAATTTAATCTTTTCCAAGTCCAGGAAAAACATGACATCAGTTAGCCATAGAGCGTGTGAGGGTGGGGTGATAGATTTGCACACAATAAGGATCTTTTTCTTAGCTAAGGGGAGGGCAAAGACAACTGCATCAGCTACCTGGGGCTTGGAGGAGAGGGGCTCTGCCAGGACCCCAAATAATGTAAGAAATGAATAATGTAAGAAATGGGCAGGGATGTTGCATTCGAAGGCCTCAGTTAGTGAAGTAAACAGCTGACCAAACCTCTTAAGGCATTTCAGTGATTTTAAAATCTGGACAGTCCATTGTGGCCTGACAGCTACACATCCTTTTAAGACCCAGAGTCGACTTCTCAGAGTGGAAGGATGGACAGAAACACCTGTGGATGTTTTCAGATCTAAGGCAGTTGTGCTGTTTATCTGATGGGGCAGTTTTGCAATAAAAAAAAGCTTGACGTGATACGAAAATATGGTTAACGTTTGAAAATGCAGCCCATTTCTGGAAATTGTGCTGCAAAAACAACCTGTTTTGAATTCATTGTGTTGTGACATCACAAAAAAAATGATTTCTGCCTATTGAGCTTAAAGCAGTTTGGCTCCGCCCACTCACAATGAAGTTATAAAGAGTGTTTCTGCCCTTTTTGAATGAAGCACAATACAGCTCAGCCAATCATAACAGAGCTCATTTACATATCGTTCCTGTCCAATGAGGAACAACTATCTCTAAAATATGAACTTTACAGGAGAAGTTAAAAACACTCTTAGCTTTCAATGTAAGCCAATACAAAGAGGTTTTGTTCCAAGTGATTTTAGAGCATTTTTATTGGTCACAATGTAAAGGACAGCTGGTGTGCTGAAATGATGTAGAAAAATTAATAATCGACAAAAATAGAGATACACGGTTTTCACTGGACAGCGATGGTATCAGTCTTTATGGCACAGTAACAAAAGCAGCCAGTTGGGACGCAGAGAGGTTGGAAAATAGCCATGTGAAAAATAATGATGACTGTTTTTGGTAAATAACACCACACAATGTTCATAAGTGGAGCTCAAATGCAATAAATGTGTACGATGTAGAGCAGGTATGTCAAACTGGGGACCCCTAACTGCGGCCCAAAGTGCTGCAGAGATTAGCGTTAGCCTCATCTAACACTCTGAATTCAGTTTATGAAGGCCTCGCTTATTAGCTAATGAGCTGAATCAGGTGTGTTTAATAAAGCTGAAGTCTGCAGTGTGTTGGTCTGCGAAGACTGGAGCCTGACACGTGTGCTTTAGAGAGTTTGGGTAACTCCTGATTTTTCATGCAAGTGGATTATCTTCTATCTAGGGGGCAGACGAGGGCTGGAGTTTAGGGAACTGGCCCTGTGACCGGAAGGTTGCCGGTTCGATCCCCAGTGCCGACAGTCCATGACTGAGGTGTCCTTGAGCAAGACACCTAACCCCCAATTGCTCCCTGGGCGCCGTGGATAGGGCTGCCCACCGCTCCAGGCAAGTATGCTCACTGCCCCCTAGTGTGTGTGTCTATTCACTAGTGTGTATGTGGTGTTTCATTTCACAGATGGGTTAAACGCGGAGGTGGAATTTCCCCGTTTTTGGGACTAAAAATTTATAACTTAACTAATCACCTCAGAAATACCACCTGAAAAATTAAGAACTTGTGGCTGTTTTGACTGGAAATCAACTAAAGGGTGGTTTCTGACTGATGTACAACTTAAGTAATAACATGTTTTCTAACCCAAATTTCGACTTCAGGAACCAAAAAAATATTCTACTATTTTAGTTTTGAGAAAACAGAACACAAAGAGCCGTCGTATAAAGGAAGAAGCCCCGTTTTTCTCTGGTTTTCCTACGAAGTCGAATCCTGAGCGCACACACAGGCACGGAGAGTAAACTGATCATGGGGGAACCCTATCTGCCTCTTTGTGTTCACAGACAAACACTATTAATGCTGAAACTGAAGCCCTTCACTCCACCTGACTACATCTCCAGACCTACTGTAAACACTAAAACTTTTCATTAATGCACCCACTAAGCTGTACAGTATGAAGTTTATCATGTATTTTTTTGTATGCTCCGTATTAGTCGTGGTTGGGTTGTTAAGGCCCCGTAACACCAGAGGCAGTACGACCTGCAGCTACACTGCATAGAAGGCGTCGCAGAGAAAGCGCAGATAATTGTCAAGTTAATTTTATTCATACATATTTTACAGAATAAAGCTTTCAAGATCATTCATGAATTTATCTCTATGGTATCAGCAGATAAACTCTACAGACTCACTGTATCAGAGTTAAAAGATAGAAGGAAAAAAAAAGATTAGGCTAGTAACTGGGGATGGACAATATGAGCATATTTTAATGTAATCATGATTGTGATCAATTATGTCACAACATGCTTTTCTAAGCATACTGTTGACATCAACTCTGACCAACTGCATGGGCTATAAATAATAATTATAAACAGGCCTGCTTAATTCGATTTAGGGTGATGCAGTTTATAAAACACTGAATATCAATCATAGTAGTTTAATTAAGTAGGCTTAGGTAATTGAGTAATTAAGTAAAGGTGCATGATATCAGGGTTCGAACTGTGGCAGAGGTCTTGGGATCCCCTGGTGGAAAGTGTGACTGAGGTGATTTGTGTATTGTAAATGATCAACACACAGATAATGTTAAACAAGACAGAGAAAAGAAGACAAATCACAATTACAAATTACAAATTGAAATTTAAAAATGATAAGGATCATTACAACTGTGCATGCACTGACCACATAATCACAGGTTTATTCCCTTAACTTCACTGGAAAAGTGTAGAAAATAACACTACTGCCTCACCCACAGGAGAGTGGGGTTCGATTCCCTGTCTAGGTAGGAGTGTTACTGCAATACTAATAAGAATGCTTGGGCCAGACTCCTCATGTATTGTTCAACTACCGTTGCAAATGGCTTTAGAAGTCTGATAAATAATGTAAAGTATTTGCATTAAACAATGCATTTACATTAACTGTCCAGCTGTGTAACTGATTTAGCTGTGCCACAACTATATAAAATTAATCAAAGATCAGTCCGTAATCTACCAATCTTATTAATCACTGCTCTTCATTTACGGATTATAGGGTGAACTTGCTGTCAAAGAAATAAATGAATTTCTGTTATATAACTGGCTTAAACCGTGCTATTTCTGGAGTGTACTAACGAGTGTGCGAGTGAGGCAATTAGAACACAGCCCGGTTTGTGCTTGCTTTCTCAAACCAAGTAGCTTATTAGCTTAGCAGTCACAGTGCAGAAGTGGCCTGTATATCTACATGTAAATGCTGACAGTTTCTTCTGGACACTCGTCGACTTTGTCTTGACCAAACTATTGCTACAGCTATCAAGTTAAATTACAATGTCCCTCCATTTATTTGCAGCTTAATGAAAAAACCATTGTGTTAGCTATTCAGCTAGCTAGCTGTGTTTTTGACAGCAGCACCAACGAGTGCAGAGCAGACCTGTTTGGAGTCAATACAAGACCTCTCTGTAAAACTCATCTTACCTTCATTTATCCGCTGATATAAATCCTGATGACCGAGGGTCAGTCTACAAATCTATAACGGCTCTCATTCCCTGTTTGTGTCCTCCTCCGCGGTGTGTTCCCTTCCCCGCAGCGCTATATTTCCCACCTGTTTTCTGACAGGTCCCGCCTCCTGCTGCGCTGCGATTGGCTGGTACCTCAGACTGACAAACAGACCACTGGGTGGACAGTTGAGACGTCGTTCACGTCACCATAGCAACCACGGAAAAGCGACTCGGTTATAAACAAAACATAAACATAGCCTAAACGAGGCTTATCTAGGTTTTCTTTAATAAAAGTCTCTGTTTAATTACTAGTGAGCACAATGTACATATATAATTTCTATCTAAAATCCAGTTAACTGACATGTGTCCTCTGAGTTTTACATATATATAACGTTATATATATGTAAAATAAATAGTGATAAACCTGAAAGTATTTTGCCTTAAACCGCCCTACATGTACATGTACTTTTAGAGGTGGATGTCTGGTTCCTATCGCCATCATTATAAATAATTTTGACTTGACTTGAATTAAGTTTTTCTATAAAGGAGCATTTCACACCAAACCACTCTTAACGACTTTGCTGACATCTAAACAAATTCATTACACAGACATTTTGACAATTCGGTGGACTTCCCCTTTACTATGTATAGTCAATTTAATTATAAAGATTTAAATGCATTCTGTTTTTTTGCTTGCTTGACCTTAGAGAAGGTTATGATAAGGCAGTGCAGTAAAACAATATTTTGAATGACTTTATAGATATGAGAAGGAAGAGTTGGCAGGTTTCTAAATATGTTTTCAAATTACTGCCATCAGACCAGCGGGAAACGTCTCATATTACCAATTTATGTGATACGAAATAAATAAGACACTTGTTTATAATCCAAAAACACAGATGAGCTCATTACTCATCCATCGTTTCAGGGCTTTGTTAGCCATTAGCTAAACACAGCGCCGCAGCAGAACAGCAACAACCACCCGTTTTCCAACAAGCCCCGCCCCTCCTGCGCTATGATTGACTGCTTGCACTCCGCTGATTGGACAGTCGAGAAGTAGGTCACGCCAACGTTGCAGCGGCTGCGTCCGAAATCACACAATGGCCTTCTAAACAGATTATCACAAAATTACCCTCCACATTCCCCTCGCAGAGAAACAACTAAGTTGTTTTAAGTCGTGTTTCTGATACAACTTAAGAATTTGAAACACTGTTTGTAATTGAACGGTCTTGGCGAGCAGTTATACGCAATTAATTTGGGTAAAAATACAATAGCATAATAGTTTTGAATACTGAAAAGACCAAAAGTCCTGTTTAGTGCCTTCCTTTTCGAGAACATGGTGCAACAGTGTTTTATTGAATAAAACAGGTACATCAAATTCTATACAAAAGATTATCAACTACATTTTATACCAGCTAACTCTTCCTTTAAGGGAAAAAGGCAGTTTACTGAAGAGTCCCTTAGAGAAGCATCAAGGGCTCATATTAATTGGGACGAAACCCTCAGATATTTGTTCAGCCCTGTCAGCAAGATAACAGAAGAAAAACAAGGATTCAGGAGTTTGAAATATTAAGCTTAATCACAGCTTTCATTCCTAGGAATGAAGGTTTGTGATAAACATAGTTCCACTAAAATGTATTTGTATATATTTAACATATAAATACAGTATTTCTGATATATTTCAGGGGCTTCTTCTTCTTCTTTCGGCTGCTCCCTTTAGGGGTCGCCACAGCGGATCATCTGCCTCCATCTTGCCCTATCCACTGCCTCCTCTACTTTCACACCAACCATCTCCATGTCCACCTTCATTACATCCATAAACCTTCTCTGAGGTCTACCTCTTCTCCTTCTACCCGGCAGCTCCATCTACAACATTCTTTGCCCAATATATCCACTATTCCTCCTCAACACATGTCCAAACCATCTCAACCTGGCCTCTCTGGCTTTATCTCCAAACTGCTCCACCTTCACTGTCCCTCTGATCTGCTCATTTCTAATCTTGTCCATCCTTGTCACTCCCAACGAAAATCTTAGCATCTTCATCGCCGCCACCTCCAGCTCAGCCTCCTGTCTTTTAGACAGAGCCACAGTCTCCAAACCATACATCATAGCAGGACGCACTACTGTCTTGTAAACCTTCCCTTTCACTCTTGCTGCTATCCTTCTGTCACACATCAGCCCTGACATCTGTCTCCACCCACTCCATCCTGCCTGCACCCTCTTCCTCACCTCTTTTTTGCACTGTCCATTGCTCTGGATGGTTGACCCAAGATATTTGAAGTCATCCACCTTTACGACCTCCACTCCTTGCATCTTCACCTTTCCACCTGCCTCCCTCTCATTCACACACATGTATTCCCTCTTATCTCTACTGACCTTCATTCCTCTCCTCTCCAGTGCAAACCTCCACCTCTCCAGATTCTCTTCCACCTGCTCTCTACTCTCACCACAGATTACAATGTCATCTGCAAATATCATGGTCCATGGAGCCTCCTGCCTGACCTCATCTGTCAACCTGTCCATCACCATTGCAAACAAGAAGGGGCTCAAAGCTGATCCCTGATGTAACCCTACCTTCACCTTGAAACCATTTGTCACTCCAACTGCACACCTCACCACTGTCTCACTATGGCTATTAGGGTGTCCTGCACCACCCTAACATACTTTTCAGCTACACCTGACTTCCTCATACAGTACCACAGTTCCTCTCTTGGCACCCTATCATATGCCTTCTCTAGATCCACAAAGACACAATGTAGCTCCTTCTGACCTTCTCTGTACTTCTCTACCAACACTCTCAATGCAAAAATTGCATCTGTGGTACTCTTTCTGGGCATGAAACCAAACTGCTGCTCACTGATCAGGACCTCTCGCCTTAGCCTTGCTTCAACTCTTTCCCATACCTTCATGGTGTGGCTCATCAACTTCATACCTCTGTAGTTACTGCAGCTCTGCACATCACCCCTGTTCTTAAAAATGGGGACCAGTACACTACTTCTCCACTCATCAGGCATCCTCTCACTCTCCAGGATTTTGTTAAACAACCTGGTTAAAAAGTCCACTGCCTTCTCTCCTAAACATCTCCATACCTCCACAGGTATGTCATCTCGACCAACTGCCTTTCCATTCTTCATCCTTTTTAAAGCTGCCCTCACTTCCACCTTACTAATTCTCTGCACTTCCTGATCCACTATCTCTCCCCCCATTGTCCTCCTCGCTCTCTCATTTTCCTCATTCATTAGTTGTTCAAAGTACTCCTTCCATCTACTCAACACTCTCTGTTCACTCACTCCTTCTCTATCCTTTATCAGCCTAACCTGCTGTACATCCTTTCCAGCTCTATCTCTCTGTTTAGCCAAACGATACAAGTCCTTTACTCCTTCTTTACTGTCCAGCCTCTCATACAGCTCATCATAGGCCTGAGCCTTTGCCTTTGCCACCCTTCTTTTTGCTATGCGACTAGCCTCACAGTACTCCTGCCTACTTCCTTCATCTCTCTGGTTATCCCACTTTTTCTTAGCTGCCCTCTTCTTCTGAATACTCTCCTGGACTTCCTCATTCCACCACCAACTTTCCTTGTCTTCTTTCCTCTGACCAGACGAAACACCCAACACATTCTTGCCAGTTTCTCTCACCACCTTAGCTGTAGTTTCCCAGTCCTCAGGTAGCTCCTCACTGCCCCCAAGGGCCTGTTGCAATTTTCCCTGAACTGCCTGCAACCATCCTCCTCCTTCAGCTTCCACCATCTAATCTTTGGCTCTGTCTTCACTCTCTTCCTCTTCTTTGTTTCTAATATCATTCTACAGACAACCACCCTATGCTGCCTTGCTACACTTTCCCCTGGCACCACTTTACAATCTCCAATCTCCTTTAGGTGGCATCTCCTGCTAAGGATATAATCCACCTGTGTGCACCTCCCTCCACTCTTGTATGTCACCCTGTGTTCTTCCCTCTTCTGAAAATACGTGTTCACCACAGCCATTTCCATTCTCTTTGCAAAACATACAACCATCTGACCTTCGGCATTTCTGTCTTTCACACCATACATACCCAGCACCTCTTCATCCCCTCTGTTCCCTTCACCAACATGTCCATTGAAGTCTGCACCAATCACTAATCTCTCCTCTCTAGGGACACCATCTACCACTTCATCCATCTTACTCCAAAATTCTTCTTTCTCCTCTAACTGACAACCAACCTGTGGTGCATATGAACTGACCACATTCAAAATTACACCATCAACCTCCAACTTCAAGCTCATGATCCTGTCTGACACTCTCTTTACATCCAGAACACTTTCCCAAGCTGTTCCTTTAGGATTATCCCTACTCCATTTCTCTTCCTCTCTACACCATGATAGAACAGCTTGAATCCACTTCCTATGTTCCTGGCCTTGCTTCCTTTCCATCTGGTCTCCTGGACACACAGAATATCTATCTTCCTTCTCTCCATCATGTCTGCAAGCTCTCTGCCTTTACCAGTCATTGTCCCTATGTCCAGAGTCCCTACTCTAACCTCCACACTCCTGCCTTTCCTTCTAACCTGCCTTCCTCCTCTCCTCTTTGATGGTCTTCGACCTACAGTAGTCCAATTTCCACCGGCACCCTGCTGGTCAACAGCACCGGAGGCAGTCGTTGTTAACCCGGGCCTCGACCGATCCGGTATGGCAATCATATTTGTGATCCGCATGATATGGATGGATGGATGGATGTATCTTATTCCTGCCTATTCGTGTTTACAGCCAATCCTAGAGCGGAAAACGGGACCCTATTGGCCAATCACGGCAGAGGAGGCGGGGCTTTGTCTGAATACGGATCGAGAAACACACTGACCGCAGTTCTCCTGCTTTAGTTTTTGATGCTTTACCGCCACCTGCTGTTAGAGATTGGTGTAACACTACAGGGCGCTGCAGAGTGAAGCTTATTAATCTGAATACACATTTTTTGTTAGGTCTATTCAACCTCCCTGCTGAAAAGCAGTCCATCAGAACCATTAGGATTAAAACTTGATTGTTTTGTTTGCTAATGGGAATGGGCTCAACTGTTACATTTAGAGACCACTAGTTTCTGTAGGACTCCTTTAGATCCTATTAGGAAACTATCAAAGGCATCTTAATATGCATGCACCTGATAAACCATTACAGTCCTTTACACTGTGACATCAACTCATCAGGAAGACACCAGAAACCAACTAGGTTCCTATTATACTAAACTCTATTTGTTGTAGCTTCTAATTCATACAGTTCAATCAAGTTGTATATTTCATATACATTCTATAATTAATATATATCCTATAACTATAAACTATAAGTAGTTTATATACTAGTATATAACTAGTAACTTTAAGTTCACTTATAGCATAGTTCACACTTTCGTTACAGTGAAAAATAAAACTTCTAGTTGTGTGCTCAAATTTTACTCTTACACCCAAAGAATCCTCAAAAATATAGTTTTATAAACTACAAATTGTGTCAGAACAAGTATTAAAATAGTACATTTACAAGTATATTATTCTATTCTTATTATTATTATACACTGATATTAGTGTACAGAAACATGAGGACAAAAAAATGTTTCTGTAATTTTATTGTAATCTGATCTATAAATACCTTTCTATCTTTTAATGAACCTGAATGAATATGTGTTGCTGAAAAAGTTCCCCGTTCCCCAGACCTGAATCCGATTGAGCACATCTGGGACATCATGTCTCGCTCCATCCACCAACACCATGTTGCACCACAGACTGTCCAGGAGTTGGTGGATGCTTTAGTCCAGGTCTGGGAGGAGATCCCTCAGGAGACCATCCGCCACCTCATCAGGAGCATGCCCAGGCGTTGTAGGGATGAATCATAGGGATTCATCATTCATTCAGATCTAGGATGTTATTTGAGTGTTCCCTTTATTATTTTGAGCAGTGTATTTCCTTTTCTCCTTCTCTACAAGAAGTCTCGCTCACTCGCTTCACACTTTCTATTTTAAGCTGCAAGACTTGAACAACTTTATTATGATATCATGTGTTAGAGAGAAAAGAGGATTCATAGTGCACATCAAGAAAATAGAAAAAACGAGACTTACTCAGTCCCTGAGATTCTACAACTGTTCTACAACTATTAGATAAACATGGAAATCATGTGGTTACACATTGATCTCCCACCTCGCCACATGCCCATTTGCCTGCTATTGAGAGCTGATAGTGTAAAATTCCAAGGTAACCACACACACACATAAACTCTCTCTAGCGCTTTCATTCTGTTCTCATTCCTTTTCGTTCATGCTGTACAAGAAGCCTCACAGATTCATCATTTTCATTAGTTCCTCAGCTTCTTTAGAATCCTAGAATTCCAGACCTCTATCTAACCTCCCTTTCCTGTTCAAAGTACTTGAAACATACAGTAATAAAGCAATAACATGTATTATTTAGAGCTCTTTGATCTGAGGGGCATTCTAGACGTTTTCTGTGAGAAATTCAAGAAGTTGTTAGAGAACGAATGAAAGAAATGTTTATCCTACAGTGTAAGAAATCAGAGGGGGCAAAAACCTAGAACATAGCACAACCCATGAACAAAACCATACAGAACCAAACCTCAGTGTGTTTAATGATTCTTCCATTCCTCAGATTTACCCTGATCTTAACAATCTTACCAGCACTAATTCTAACTTAAACCCTGCTTTGAGATTTCGGCAGGAAGGGGATCTGGTTAGAATGATCTACATTGGGGAGATGGAGAGTTTTGAGAGCACCTGAGGGTCAAAGATGCAACATATTTAAGACCAAGGCCCAATCCCCTTTCACCCCTTGCCCCTACCACTTAGCCCTTAGCCCTCTGTTTTGTTGTTGAGATAGAGGGATAGGGCAAATTGTTTGAGCTACATTGCCCTCCAAACTGAGGTTTTTCAGAGACACACTACAAATGGAAAACTGGCAAGATGGTTGCGCAAGCAAGAATTATCTATCGTATATCCTAAACCTTTAATGTCATTTCAATGTATTATGTTCATTTTCTTCATAACAAGCATATAAAAATCACTAATAGCACGCTAATGTTTTGTTAGCTAGCTAGCTAACTTCCAGTTCCACCTTAAATTGTCTAGCAGTGTTGATGCCTGAAGCACCAGAATGTTACTGCTGCACCATTTAAGGTGGAATGGGAAAATTCGAAAAGAAGCTTTTTTTGTTGAATGGCCAAAATGGCCCTTCTGAACGTTTGGGATGCTGGTCCAGAGACAGGCTAAGCATTCATTTGGAAGAGAGGGTAAATTTTAAAATGTTTTTAAACTGTGTCCCTTGAGTGCCTGTACATGTTCTTTTTATAGGGAGTCATTTTGGCCCCTAACCCTGGGGTAAATAGGCTGGCATACAATATGCATAGAAGATACAGTATAACAAAAGCATAGCAGAAATTGTGACCGCATGTTTGGCAGAAATTTTGGCTGATTTATAACTTTATAACTGCTGTGCATACAGAGATCATGCAAGAATGTTGCATGCATTGGCTTCTGAGTGGTTGAGGCCCCATGTATTCACTACTGAGATGGCAGACAACAGGCCATAGAGGACAAGATGGGTGTAAGAGAGTGTACTACTGAGCTGTTTATTCAAATGAAATGCAAAAGAATAAGCAAATGTCAGGGCAAATGTAAAAAGGTCTTGATATCAAAGTCATACCTTCAGTATCTTTTGTTGTAATATTACTTTTTTGAAGATGTTTAAGGTGTTAAAATGTTTCAATTTGGACTTTAGGGGTACATGGTACAAACAAAGCATGTTTGACAAGAATTCTGGCTGTGGCCTTCTAGGGCTTTGAGAAGAAATGTGCTGATCAAACAGGGATCATGTATGAAAGTTGCATGCATTGGCTTCTGAGTGTTTGAAGCCATGCCTAACAGCCTCATGTATTCACTACAGAGATGGTAGACAAGAGGCCATAGAAGATGAGGTGGGTGTAAGAGAGTGTGCTACTGGGCTGTTAATTCAAATGAACTCTACAGAAAATTGAGCTTCCATCCTTTAGTTTAAGCTGCAAGACTTGAATAACTGTATTGCAATCATAATGAATTAGAATATAATATGTTTGAGAGAAAAAGAAGATTTAAGTTGTACATCAAAAAGTAAAGAACATGAGACATATACAGTCCCTGAGATGTTCTACAAGCAATAAACACAGATAAACATGGAAAACGTGGTTAAACGCAGATCACATTGATCTCCTATGCCACATCCCCATTTGCTATTGTGATTATGAGCTGCTAGTGTAAAGGTCCAAGGTAACCACAGATACTTTAACCCTCATAACTTGACTACTTACAGACCTACAACTAACCTCCCTTCCCTCTTGAAATTACTTGAAAAACAACTCTGTTTCATTTCTACATAGAAACAACATCCAAGATGTTTTACAATCTGGCTTCAGAGCCCATCACGTTACAGCGACAGCCCTAATTAAAGTTGTTAATGACATACTTATTGCTTCTCATAATAGTTGCGTCTCAATAATAGTCCTTCCAGACTAAAGTGCTGCTTTTGGCAGTATAGACCAGCATATGCTACCTCAGAGACTTGAGTACCAAATAGGTTTCAAAAGTCACTCATTTCCCTGGCTTAAGTCATACCTCTCTGACCATCATCAGGTTCTACATGTCCATAATGAACTATCTAGTCATATCTAGGCCGATTTCGGCATCCCCCAGGTTCTGTACTTGCACCCCTGCTCTTCTCTTTGTACATGTTTCCTTTATGCTCTGTAATAAGGAAGCATGGCATCAATTTTCATTCCTATGCTAATGAAATTGTATCATGCCTTAAAGATGTGATCAGAATGACAAACAGCTTTTTGCTTCTGAATTCTATCAAAATAAAATTTATAACCATAGGACCTCAACTCTACATCTGGCCATCAACTGTCTCTCAATGGCCTCCAAATCCTATGGCTGTGACCATTATTTTCCACCATTAAATGTTTACATGTTTACATGTTTACATTGTCTGTTGCTTTTTTATTGATTTACTATCATTTACTGCAGTGGACTGGTGACCTGTCCAGGGTGTATCCTGCCTTCCACCCAATGACAGCTGGGATAAGCTACAGCACCCCACCATGACCCAGAAGGATAAGCGTTTTAGATGATAATATATGTGTGTGTGTGTGTGTGTATACTATTATTTAAATTGTAAATTCATGACTGATCATATGTTGGGTCTGAGCATCAATGCTGAGTCTCTGCTCCTTTAATCTTGGCCTATATGACTAATCATCAGTGCAAATGCTGACTGCAATCTAGCTCTGTATTCAAATCAGTTAATAACCAGAATTCTTACTTCAATGTCTCCTGATTTACTATAACAGGTATAATCATTAACAACTGCACTGTATACAGTGTTATACAATGTTATTACATTTAGGCAAGGCAAGGCTGAGACTTCAGATCTCTATAATAAAACTATTTTCCAGTCTCCTATGGCCTCCTGACTTTCCTCTTTTGGCAAGAAAAAGATTTTCAACAATTTTTGCGTAGTCGGCAGGATGGTGAATCTACCTCTTTGACTGCAGGGTAAGTGAGACCTCCAGCATATAAACTTAACTGCAAAAATGGAAGAGTCAGTTTGTGTTTTGTCCTGTGTTTTGGCCATTGACGCTAGTTGCAGTCTAGTCATAGACAGCGTAATCATATGTGGTGAATTATTGTCTGTAAGTTGCAAAAGTCCTAGGCAATTAATATGTGTCGGCAAGAAGGTGTTCATGACTCTGACAGTATGGAGAATATTTCACGGTTAAATTCTGTGGCCAATGTCACCATGTTAAATGTGCAGAAGCTTTTTCCTGTTTAACCAAACATGTGGGTTTTTGTTTGTTTATCTCATGTTAGTGTAGGGCTTTCTGTAGAATAGTAATCAAGGAGGCAGATTGACAGTGTTGATTTTTACAGGCTTTTAGTCCCAAGGACATGGAGGGGTTCTGGTGAGATGTCTATGTCGCATGCTGACAGAGATGTATTTGACTGACATTTTGAGTTGCTGTTAGATAAACTGTGGTCAAAGAAAAAGGTCAAACTGCATACAAATTTTGATTTTCAGAGTCAGAAAGAAGTCAGGAGCAATGTTTTATCTGTCTGAGCAAATGTGTGAAGAAAGGGGACCTTGAGGGGTGTGTTCATATATTTTGACAATGGGACAAATTATAAATGAGCTGTTCCAGGTGGAAGTGCTTGAGAAAGAAAGACACAAGTGCAAATGTTGACTCTGGCCTAGTTATGCACTGAAATAAGTTATTAATAGGAGTTCTCACTTCTGTGTCTCCTAACATACTACAACAGATATTTCCAACAGTTTTTGGGTGTAGTTGGCAGGATGGTGGATCTCCCTGTGTGACTGCGATTGAACAGTGAGTGAGACCTCCAGAACTTACCTGCGAAATATGAAGAGAGTCAGTTTGTGTTTTGCCTTGTGTTTTTTTTTTTGCCCTGATTGTAGTCACATAAGTCACAGGCAGCCCCATGCAGTGAATTATTGACTGAATGTTGCAGTAAATCCTAGACACTGAATGTGTGTCGGCATGAAGGTGTTCCTGAGTCCAACAATATAGAGAGCATTTCACAGTAAAATTCTGTGGGCCAGTGTTCTGATATTAAAAATGCAGGAGTCTACAATTAAGTCTCTGCCCTCTAAATATGCTGACAGAGATATATTTGAGTGAGACTTATGGCAGATGTTAGATATAAATGTTAGATGACCCACTGTTAGTCCACATGACGTCTTCAGTGCTCAGTGCTAAGTCTCTGATTCTGTTCTATTTAGTCAGTACACATGACTAATCATCAGTGCAAATGTTGACTGTGATCTCTGTATTTAAATCAGTTATTGATAGGAGTTCTCACTTCTGTGTCTCCTAACTTACTACAAGAGAGATTAATCATTACCAACTGCACTGTATAAGGCCTGCTGTCAGAACCATCACATTTAGGCAAGGCAAGGCTGAGACTTCGGTGCCCTATAATAAAACCATCTTATAGTCTTTGTGGCCTCCTGACTCTTTTTTTGGCAAGACAAAGATTCCATTTTCTTGGCATGCAACTACTAAACATCTGGTGGGATTCTGAATGCTGAGCTTATTAATAAATGATATCTGGAAGAGGTAAATGACAATTAGTTAACACAGCTAGTGTCTGTACTGCTTGCAATTGAGATCAAGCTGGCATGTGTTCAGTATTTGGCATAAATTCTTGGAGTTGTACTATTCTAAAACTCAAGTAATATTATGGATCCACTGTGTGTCACAAAAATATGAAGACCACATGAAGGTTAATGAAGGTTAATACCAAAAAACCTGCAGGTAAAATGCCATAAACCATAAAATTTTATGGCATTTTATGGTTAATGAACCTGCAGGTTTTATGGTATAAGACAAAGCATTTTTGGAAAGAACTCTGAGGACCTAGCACTTGTATGACTTTGGGCTTTGCAGAGAAGGATCACAAGAGCAAGTTGTGCAAACAGTTTCATGTACTCCTTACTGAGATGAGTCCATGAAGGAAGACGTGGCGTAAGGTAGTGTGGTGTGGCACTTGGTATTTTACTCAAATTAAATGCAAATGAATAACTGAACAGCGAGTCAAATGTAAAAAAAGGTCTTGATATCAATGTCATACCATCAATATCTTTTGCCACAATATTAAAATTTTGGTCCAAGAAGTAAGATGTTTAAGTTTGGAGTTTGAGTTATATGGTGCAAAACAAAGCAAATTTGGCAGGAATTCTGGCTACACACAGTATATCATTTGAATAACTTTATTGTAATCACAATTTAGGATGCGTTAAAGAAGAAAGAGGATTTAAGGGGCACAACAAATAAAGAATACAAGACTAAAATATCCTGAGATGTTCTACAACCATTACATACAGATACACATAGAAGTTATGCGGTTAAACTCTCATGTCACATGCCAAGCTGCTGCCATTGTGAGCTGCTTATGTAAACTTTCAATATAACCATAGATACACACAAACTCTCTTTAGGTCTCTAATTCTATCCTTATTTCTTTTCTTTTGCCCTGTAAAAGAGGCTCACACAGTCACCTCACGCTCTCCAAACTACATTACCTTCTCGTTTTCACTCGAATCGTGGCATAGCCATCGTCAAACCCCTCTTAAAAACCTAACCTTAACACTGATAACTTGACCACTTACACACCTAACCTCTAGACCATATCTTTTTTTTTTTTTTTTATTTAACCTGTCATGTCTGGCAATTTTTGCAATCGGAATGGTAATCCGAATGCACTGATGTACCAAACATATTTGTTTTCACAAGAAAAGCTCTATAGGTTACTAAAGCCTATTCTTGTTAAAGTTTGTATTTTATTTGTTTGGCCAGGCCTGACAGGCAATAAAGGAGAGAAAAAAGAGGACAGGAAAGAAAGAGAAGAAGGGAGGAAAAAGAAAAAAAAATCTATCATAATAATAATAATAATAATAATAATAATTAATTAATTAAATAAATAAATAAAAATAAAAGAAACAAAAAAGAAAGAAAGAGAAAAAACAAATAAAATAAGCAAATAAACAGACAACTAAAAAAAAAAAGGAGGTAAAAAAATTATATAGATATACATACATACACATATTCACATATCTATACATATGCATATATATATATATATACACCCAGACATAATTCTACTATTTGCTGCTACATACATACATATGTTCACATATATATACACATGCATATACACATATACACCCACACACCACACACAATTCTACTGTTTGCAGCAATGTGTATATGTGTGTATACGCGTCCACGTGTCATGTGTCATGGAATGTGCTCAATAATGAGGGCAAGAAGCCGCAAACATGCCCCCCCGCTCCAGGCCGGCGCCCAGGACCCCGCCCACACAGACCATATCTAACCCTACCGCTTTCCTGTTGAATACTTGAAAAAAAAGTAATGAAGCATGTTTATTCTTTTCTACACAGAAACAATATCCATGAAGTTTTCCAATCTGGCTTCAGAGCCCACCACAGCCGTAATTAAAGTTGTTAACAACACTCTTATTCCATCTCATAGAAGTTGTGTCTCGATAATCGTCCTTCTAGGTCTTAGTGCAGATTTTGGCACTATAGACCATCATATGCTACTACAAAGCTAAACCTCTCTGAATATCATCAGTTTGTACATGTCTATAAAGAACCATCTAGTCATATAAAGGCAGATTCTGGAGTGCCCCAGGGCTCTGTACTTGGACCCCTGCTCTTCTATTTGTACATGCAGCCTGTAATAATGAAGCATGGCACCAATTTTCATTCCTATCCTGATGATACTCAACTATATCTGTCCATGAAACCAGATGAAACAATGCCACTATCTAGGCTTGAAGCATACCTTAAAGATTCTTCTGATATGCGTCTGAACTCAGACAAAACAGAAGTTATATTCATGGGCCCTAAACACTTGTGAGGTACACTCTCTAGCCACCAACTTTTGCTCAGTGACCTCTCACCAACATCCAACCCAAGTGACAAGGACCTGCATGTTATTATCGATCAGACCCTCTCTCTCAACACAGTTCTTGAAAACATCCTATCCTTCCAGGATACAGCTAATCCATGCATTTGTCACTACATCAGTGCTTTTATACTTGTTTTATTGGACTGCCAATCATGGTCAGTATGATCAGCCCCAGACCATCTTTGTGGTGGTGCTGGACCATCATGCATCATCCCTTAGTTATGTTGCCAAAGACCTCTCAGGTGTCATGCCATACAACCTTCCTCCTTTCTCTTCCAACTCTCTGATATCTGGCTACTGTAATATGTCATTTTTTTTCTCTCTATAGAAAGACCACTGCCTCCGACGAGAATGGCCATGACCATTGTTCTCCACCATTATAATAATGTTTACATGTACATGTATAAAACAACCTATTAGAATACGTAATTACACTCCCTCATTATGTCCTCTCTGCTCCCCTCTCACGTCAGGCTCTCCTCTGTGAGGTGTTGCCATCCCCTGCTCCTTGCTGCCAGTTCACTCCTGGCGCTTGTGTCCTGAGTTCTGCTGAGTGTTGCCTGCAGCGCACACATTCAGATTCCCAGCCTAGCTACACATTTCTCTGCTAATGTGTTCAATCATCTACTCATTCTATTGATAGGAACCCTATGAGTACACCCTGACCAGTAATATGTTATATGATCATTATATTTGCATGCTGGCACCCACTGTTCTTTAAGCACTACTCTGCTGATTGCCCTCCATTTTTTCCCACTATCAATCTTGTATGTATCATGCATGTACCGTTTTGTATGCATGTATGTATGTAATTTCATTTGTATAATGTATACTGAATATATACTAATATGTTTGTCCTGATGCCCTATGGATCTGATGATCCTATGGATTTTTCTGCTTCCCTTCTGTTTACCTTGATGGCCCTAAGCACATAAGACACCCCTTACAAGTTGGGTTCCACTCAAGATTTCTTTCTGTTAAAAGGGAATATTCAGGCTTTGGGTTCTGTGAAACACCCTGAGACAGTTTCAGTTGTTATTGCTGTTATATAAATACATAAAGTTGAAATGAAACTGAATTCACACACGCACACACACACACACACACACACACACACACACACACACACACACACACACACACACACACACACACACACACACACACACACAAGAAACATGATTCTCAAGCCTGTTTGAGACTGAAGCTGCCAGTCACCAGATATACACATACAAAGTGCAGGGGGGGAGCACTTGTCCCACCTATGTCAAGTTCTAGGATGGTTGATATTGCAGTCATGGCTATGTCATAGCACTGTCTATCAAACTAAATTCTGACAATATGTCTGGCTCCCCTCTCTCTGTTGCTGGCAATTCCAAATCTTGAGTTGCTGTAGGATTGAGAGGATATATCCCGCCTGATGTTTGTCAATTTTACCTTTGCATCTTTGTATCAATAGTAAAGAAATACTGTCTTACTTTGCACATTTCAGCATTATATGTGCACAGCATCTCTTTAAGCATCTGAAGTTTGTATTTGTGACATTTGCTTTCAGTCTTCCTACGCTTTCTTTTTACGAGTTTAATAGTTGGATTTTTTGTTTCTATGGCGCTTTCTGTTTGTCTTAACTTTTACTGGAGCAAAGGCCTCCATAATACTTACCACTGTTGAATTAAAATTAATTAGCAAATTATTTACATTTGATTTGAGGCTCTGAAGGTGCCTTTGACTCTCCACTGCACAGCTGCTCTGAATGCAGGCACATCAAGTCCTTGACGACAGAGACATTGGGTACCTTTGTGATGACAAGGTCCAGTGAGTTGACCGCCGAAGAGGTCACGTAGTGCATTTAGTTCCATAGAACTGCTTTCTGCATTATCTACATGCAAACTGAGTTGTCCTGATAAAGCACAGTCAAAATCCATACAAATTCCTGACAAAAGTTTGCGTAGTTCACTGAGTGTTTCAGAGTAAATACTTCCTAACAGAATATGAGGAGAACATTTCTCAAATGATGTAAAGTCACCAAATGATGACTTTTTGCACTGAAAAGATTATTTGAATACAGTGCTCCCTTCCTTTTTGTCTGTTCTGGTAGCACTCATAAACGTGACGTTTTGGAGAGCTGATTCAAAGATATGTGATGTTTAGAAGAGCTGGATTTATAGTAAATGAATGGGTACTATGTTAAGGTATCTAGTTTCAGCTTTATTTTAAGCAGATTTACATCAATATAGGGAGAACTGTGTGGAAGGTATAGCTCTTTTGAAACATAGCACCCAAACTGCAAGGGATCAGAAGAAATTGGACACTCGCCTATTATATTCAGTGTTTTATAACTAGCAATTTTGAAGTGAAAACAAATTTGAAGTGGTAAAGACCTTTGAATAGAATTCATATTCTGGGGTCTTTCGTTTAAAATGAGTCCACAGCTCTGCCTCACCTTTCTATCATTTCTCCATACAAGGCAATCTCCTTCTCTCCAGCCCTACCTGGTCCAGAGTAGATGAAAATCATTTGGCTGAAGGGCAGGTGTGGCTAATCAGCGTCTTATAAAAATGACCGGTTCTGTCCCGTCAAGCTCAGAGATCAGAGGCTTCCTCTGAGACTCCGACAACCTCCAGATTCAGCCTACCTGCTGACCAAACAACACCAACCACACCTCTCTGGGCTCGGAATCCAGCTCTCCAAGCCTCTTTACAGGTCTGCAGTGTTTACCTGCTTTGCTGATTTTTTAAACTAACATTCATTTATTTAACAGAAAACATTTAGATAAGTATTGCTGCATACAGGTTACAGTAATTTCTCTAACAAAAACTGACAAAATATGTTCATTCACGACGTTTATTTCCATGACTAAGACAAGACAGTGACGAGATGGCAACCATGTCATTAAACACTAACTGTGAGTATATCAAGAAGAAAAAAGATGAGAGTAAAATTTAGTTTTAAAAAAACTTTACCAAAATCTCTGTTTAAATTTGTATGAATTATAAAACAAAATGTTACAGACTTATTTTTCTAAATCACAATCCAAATATCCTGTTCATTGGATGGCATATGCAGCACTTCCTTTGTCTATACTGCACAGAGCATATCAGGACTAAATACCATGAAGACTAACCTTACATTAATGTTTCAGCTATTTTAGCCAAAGTTAGTATTAAATAATGACAACATCAGTTGGAAGAAAGAAATGAGCAGACATTTGGGTCCATTTTCAGCATAACTAATCTGAGAAAACATTTAATATATTGTTACGTCAGAAGGTAAGCAATGTGGACATGATACATGGTAGGGGTGTGGGAAAAAATAGCTTCTTAGATGCATCGCAATACGGATGTAAACAATTCTGAATCAATTCACAAATGTCAAAAATCGATTTTCTGAATTTCAGTGTATAACATAATATTGACGGAACACAAAGGGCGGAACTCGGAAGTGGATAAGTGCAGCACCAGGTCAGTCTGTGGCGGCATAGAACAAAAACATTTTGGATGAGCGAGAAATCCGACTGGATAAACTATGCATTAAAGCCAGGCTTGGTCAGGAGTCACAACCCAAATGTTAAGAAGAGGCATTTTGTCCTTTCAACAAAAATCAGATCACCTTGTGAGCCACAACATTTAAAGTCTAGTATGTCTCAGTGTGTGTGAATGTCCTAGTATAGGCTAAAAAATATGAACGAAAACTCAGATTTACTTTGCTCTGCTTTAAGCTTTAGCTCAGTTATAGCTGTTTTTCTTCCATTTGCGCCAGAAAACTTTATCTCAGAAGTAGAGCAGCTTATTGTAAAATGTCTCTCATCGTTTGGCTGTTTTACGAGGCTGAAGTCGCTTCTTATTCTCCAGCTTCTTGTTCAAATTTTTCCGTTCCACCTTAAAATCTGACTGAGGCGCCAAATGTAAATGGGGCACCATTTAAGGTGGAAGAGAACATTCGAAAGAGAGGCAACCTTTTAGTGTTTAACAGTCAATCGTTGCAAATTTAATATTGCAGGAAATCAACTAAGGTGCTTATAAATGCGAATAAGTCCTTTAATCTCCAAATGTTCGTTAGCTAAATCTCTCTCTTTGCCTTTTCTGTCGTTACTAGCTAGGAGAGACTGTGTTGCTAAGTGACCTGCAGTCTGCACTCCAGTTCGTTGATAAACAGGGCTTTCGCGCTATGTTGCACACGTCCCGTCTAGCAGATATTTTACTTACACAGTAACCCCTGACTCTCTGCAACGAGACCAAATCCAAGGTTATAAAATCACTAAAGAAAACCAGCTGTACGGCTGTATCATGTGCTGCATGGACATCTGTTATCGCTTAATCTTATTTTACTGTAACAGCGCATTTTATCGCAGATGAGTGGCAGCAGCGTGTGCTCCAAATAAAAGCAGTGAATGAGAGTCTTCAAGTTCACTCGCCAAATCACTTCCATTTGATTTCTCAATAAAAGATATTGGACGTAAATGCATTATGGATTATTACAAATACTTTGCTTTAGAAGTACAGTCATCACAGAGTGAAAAAAAAGAGATCCTGTAACGCATCATGTTGCATCGATAATCATTTTATGATCAGATTGCAGCCTTTGAATCGTAATTGAATGGAATCGTGAGGTGCCTAGAGATTCCAACCCCTAATATTCCATATTAAGGCTCACCACAAATAAAGTGAGTTAGCTTAATGTCTTGGTCACAGGTGACATTAGGGGGGCCTTTATCTACCTAAAATGTTTGAGAACTCACTTTCACTCACAAGGTAGACAGGCTATGACAGTGAAACTGCAGCTACAATGGATGGATCTGAAAAAAAAACTCTGCATGGTGGTTATGGTTACTATTTCTTCCAATGTGCGCTTGGGAAGTGGAGCTAGTATTAGTGTTTGGGCTGTAGTTGGATGTTCAGTCCACAGCCTCATTTTGGACTTATTTGTAGACTTATGCATCACTTTGTTTTCAAGTTGTAAATGGACAATTTCAGAATATCATTATGTTAACATCACTGTTAAGAACCAACTTATTTAACTATACAATGTGAAAAAAACCGTGCATTTTACAAGGCGAAGTGATGGGTTAAAAGTTATAACGTATGGCTTTTCTGGTGACCGTTTGCAAGCTAGCAAGATTTTATGAGTGCTTAGTGTAGGCTAGGCCAACTGTATAGTTGTTAAACCTTCAGGTTGCAAGGGCAACTTTAATGGAACTATGTGATAAAATCTCAACAAATGCGATTTGATCCAAACAACCCCCTTTCCATTCATGTTAGTCGCATTATAATCTATGGAAATTGTGAGTTAATCAACCTCCTCTAGCAAATTAATTTCCTATTTGATTTAGAAAATTGTATAGTCTTGCCCAAGGACTCTTATTGGTATAGTGTAGGGTGTTTGCCCAGGTGGGGATTGAACCCCAGTCTACAGCGTACAGAGGCGTTAACCACTACACTATCCCAACCACTTTAGATGGGCTAACATTTCTTAACATCGGGACATTGCTAACGTTAGATGGCTTTTGTATATGGTTTTCGACTGAGAAAATGTGGAAGCCCACACAACTTGGCTAACCTTTTGATTGAAGTCATGTTATGCAGACCATTTTTAGTATAGTGAAGTGACAAACGGAGTCAAGGTTTTCTTTGTCACTCATGCCATTTACTCATACGTAGGACAAGTAACACCAAGCAAGGGAAAGCTCAGGGATCTATACGCAGATATAGGCTACATGGTAACGTATGGGAGAAAAGGTACATGGTACAGTTGAACATTTAACACAAATTCTATATTACTCATTTTTGACAATATTTGCACAGGATTATGGGTCAAAACAGGGAACACATTCACAACCAAAGAGGTGTGTGTCTCCCACACTACAGCATGTTTTTGTAGGTAGATAGTATGTCTCTCATTCTCCAAACCTTAAAAACAGTTTTTGTAGCATGTAGCCTGCAAATATATCATCACAATACATCAGTTAACAAGGTAGCTAACTTTTATCAGTGCTAACAGTGAGGTTAGTGTTTGCAAGGCAAGTATGTGGTTTCAGCTAGATTACCAGTTTCCCAATAGTTTTCATTGATAAGACTAAAATGCCCAGAAGAAAATGTTTCCAGGCCCAGACCCAAGGGCTGGAAGCTAGAATGATCCCTGTTCTGAAGAAAGAGATGAATTAGACAAATGTCCTAAGCTTCCACGCCATCAGCCTGACAAGGTGTACATGCAAGATAATGTAGCATATCATGAATTAATGCACGCAGCGGCACCTGGAAACAGAATTTGAGAACCACCCATTTTATCACAAGAGCTGTGTAACCAGTGATCGAATAGAAGAAGGAAAAACTGGAGAAGGTTGATGAAATACAATAAAAATGAACAAGGACATTTGACACAGGGCTAAGGGTGAGACAAAATTAATACTACTACAAAAGAAATCTGACAAAATTAATACTACTACAGATATGTAATGCAGATGTAACCAATACACCTAAGCAAAGCAAATTTACAGCCCTGTCCCTGTATAGGCCTTTCTAAAAAATAGCCAAACAAATAAGCTGATAAAACAGAAAAAATCGAGATAAAAACATCAGGACAGATGAAACTGACTGTGTGAACTTGTATATGCATACAGTGTGTATATACCATGTATGACTGTATGTACATGGACATAGTGTTTGTATGAATGTGTATAGATGTATGTCATTTCATGTCTTTAGCTGTGATTGTGATTCTGTTTTGAATTCTGATGTTCACTGATATGATATAACTGGTCTTATCAATCAAAAAAAACATTGACAAATTGGACAGTATTCTAAATTGAGCATAAAATTCCAGTTAAGGGACACCTACATACTACTTCAGGTGTGGCTCGATGACCAGATCCATAATGTTGCTGTGTAGCCACATTTCAATGAAAACAGACACATAACATTTTTTGTGTTTCAGACACAGAGTTCCTCACAGCTTAATAAAGTCCAACATAATGACCGGTGAGTGATTAACCAAAAGGGTAGATGGGAGAACTTGTCTAACAAAGTTAGACTTTAGTATAGGCCAGTTCTTCCACCTCCAGATCTGTACTGTAGGCTGAGCCACAGCATCTATAAGCTTAGTAGGCCTAGACTACACAACTCATATAAAAGCATTGGCGATCAGTACAAGTACAAAGTTACTGTAGCTGAGCTTCACTGCATAAACTGCTTCTTTTTTTTTTAATGGAGTCATGACATAACTGAAATTTGAGGAAAGACCACGCCTAAACTCCTCCTACTTAATTTTGCAGAAGCCGTACCGAACTCTAGCCCAAAATTCCCCTCCTCTCACTATCTCACTTACCAAGGCGTGGTCTGCATTCGCAAACACATGTAAGACAACAAAGTCACTGAGATATTTGCTCCACAAGAAGCAACTGCACCAACACAGCACCATAACTGCTTTTATACTGGTTTATTTTATGGCCAAAATTCATAAATGTGTCCTAGGTGGATTTTCAGTGTGTACACTGTTAAAAACTTGTAGCCAATTTAAATAAGGAAAAATTCCACCCAGGGTAGAAAAGGAGTGTCAAACTCTAGAATGCATAGTTAGGAAATAAATCCATGTTATGTTATCTGTGTTGCAGTCATGTCGTCCCCATGGTGGTCTGCTTTGTTGCTGTTGGTTTCATTGATCCCTCTTTGCTCAACGACGTCCTCCGCTTCACAAGCTGAACTCCCTCTCCAACCATCACATTACTCCACTGATCTCTCAGTCCTCAAGAGGGAACTCTTGACTGATGAGAGCAGAGCGCAAACAGAAAAGGTTGTAGAAATTGCAACAAGCTCTCTGTCTCTACTTAATGATGTAATGGGAAATTTTGACACAAAGCAGTTGAAAGGTATGATGAAGAACCTTGCCAACTTTGCCAGCGTGGCACCTGGCATCGGAGCTGTTATCTCCTCTGTTGTCAACACAGTCTTGGCTTTCATCCCTCAAGATGACCCAGTGATGAAAAAGCTGGAGGAAGGGTTTTCTGAAGTAAACAGAAAGCTGGATTCTATCTCTACCCAGATCTCTGACCTGGAAGCACAAATGGAATTGCAGATCTACGCCAGCCAATACGCTCATGTTGAAAACCAAATCCTCAATGGCTGGCAGAAGTTTGTGGAGCTTAGTAAGAGTGGGCCTAACAACTTTAAGGAGGCTGTCATGGACTTCAAAAAAATCTATAAAAGCGAAAACATCGAGGTCAGTGTGACGAACCTTCACCGCTACCTGACGGTCAACAACACATCTATGAATAAAAACATAAATGAAATGCTGAAGAAAAAGTATAAATGTGATTTGAGTGAGATCAACAGATATAACTTATTTTTGAGTAGTTTGCTGTGGAAGGGGGTAGTACTCAAAGAGGTTTACGTGAAACTGAGTCGTAAAAATTCAGGCAAAGAAGCTGAACATGCCCAGATGTTCAAGAGTGTCTTTGAAGCTCAACAGGCAGTTGTGGAGTACTGCCTGAACCACAGTGAGGAGTACATGAGGAAAGATGTGGAGGAGATAGCCAGAGCACACAGTCCTGAGAAAAAGGAAGAGATCGCTGAGAAAGTGAAAAATACTCTTGACAAGAAGTACAGCTGGTACAACTGGGTGGTGCTGGTGTACGACAACAATGACGAAAAGACAGAATATATAATAATACAAGATGATATGACTAAGATCCCCATAGACAATATCATTGTGGCTGTTACCTACACTCTGAAAGCAGACCCAGACAAAGAGAAAGAAACTGAAGCAGTAGTTACAGAATTAGTTGAAGAATGCTTTGAACAAAATAAAAATTGTAAGATTCCATGCAAAATTCGTTGGGGACATAACCCTACCCCTAAAATGACACATCTTAATGATTATGCCAAAGTAACACATGCCACCTATAAATATAAATATGCACAATCCCCACCACCTGCTAAACAAAGCAATTGTTTGATAAACGGCTATACATATCAGATTTTCGTGCATAACTCCAGGAAGTTGCCTGTCTGTGAAGATCAACCATGTAAGAACAACGGTCAGTGCAAGCAACTGCTGAAATCCAATGAATGGCTGTGTGTTTGTCAAAATGGGTACCACGGAGACACATGTGAGAAGAAAATGAGCACAACAGTGCCCCAGATAAAAGCCCATCCCAGAGCACGACTAAAGGCAAACTGAAAAGCAAAGAGTCCAAACTGGATCTTATTATCAACAGACGTCATGGTTGATATCAGATTTCTGCAGAATGGCAACAGACGACAGTAACGAAGACTTAATTGCATCAGAAACCTAAAACGCACATCAAGTGACTGAGCAGCTGAGAATAAAGGATGAAATGATGAAAAAAAAATAAACAGACAAAATCTCCTGAAAATCTGCTGAGGCAGACACTAAGCAACTGATAATTGGTGGTCCTAACAAACACAATAATACGGCAGGAGTTCTTTATACTACTATCATACATGACTAGTTTCACCAAGATTGCACCGCTAAAATCTTAGATCTGGAAAATAATTTTTATTTATTATCATGTTTTTTGCAGGTTCCTTGCTAGTTTCTATCTTCTATGTGAATTCATTGTGCATTCTTAAATTGAGCATGAATGTGTCTTCAGTTAGGCAGGAAATCTTAAAACTTAAAACTTAAATCTTAAAACAAGGTACATTAGATAGAGTCCCAATTTGCCCCATTCTCAGATTCAGTGACACAAACTGAAAACTGAAAGTCCAATTGCTTGACTCACACATAATAGTATTCAGTAGCAATGGCCCAACATGCTTCCCCACCCAGGAAATGAAAGGACATGCCAATTTTCACTGCTCAAACTTAGGTGACTCCAGCTTCTTAGACATTTGATGTGACTTTCACTTTCAGTCATTTGTTGTTGTGAACCTGTACCTGACTTACGGCATCCAGTTTCTCAGTTTCCTCTGCTGAGGTTTCTTTATTGTGTGTTACTGAGTTTAGTTTCATCTCACTCAGAATTATTTTTCTCTCTGTTCAAACAGTGTAGCTGTTTTTCTTTTTCAGGGTTCTAATGGGTCTCAATGCTTTCTCTCTCTCTCTCTCTCTCTCTCTCTCTCTCTCTCTCTTTGCTGAGTTGACTGAATAAAGGTTGACTGAAATTTCTCTTGCAATCCAGGTTGTGATGTCAGTAAAATCATTCTCCTGTTTTAAGATGTCTGGTCTGATGGGTTTAGGCTGAGCTTTTTCAAGATCAGCCAACATAATCACACTCCACTCGTATTCAGTCATTTCCTCATTCATTTATTCAGTCGTTTATTTTCTTCATCCTTGGCCTTCGCGTACAACCCTTTAAAATGTAGAATACAAAAAAAAGGATTATTTGCTGATATTCAGTGTATTTGTTACATACTAGATAACGTCATCTTGCTGTGTGGGTGGATGATTTTAATTACACACAGGAAAAGATTCATTCATTCAAAGCATCTCACAGGGGTTGTCAGTTGGGAACCTTCCTCCTGTACCTTGTGGAATGAAGCCCACAACATCTCCTGAAATGTCAGTTGATGTCTGGCATCCCAGATCCACCCCCTCCATGCTTACAATGCGTCAGAACACATTATACCAAAGATAAAAATAGATACACCTCAAGATATACTGAACTGAGAGACTTCACCACAACAAGCATGTTTGAATGCTAGTCCATCTGGGTTCCTCAGCCAGATTTAGACCTATTTGCCAGTGGCTGTAAGTATCCCGTCTTCAGACAGGATTTTAAGTATGGCCTCTGTGGTCTCTGAATCACATCAATGCAGGTCTTAATACTGACAACATTCCCATTCTTATAAAAATCTGCATTTTATAGGTTGAAATATCTGCTAATTGAGACTCTGTGGTTGAAATGTATGCTTTTCATGGCTATCAAAGGACTACGGGACTGCATCCTTTTCCTCCAGACCCTATAATGGCTCAGCAATGGATTACCAGATTACCAGACAACCCCTAGACAGCAGCACAACTGCAATGCATGTAGGCAATCAGCATTTTAAACTAGAACCCTATTCCAACTACATGGAGTCGGGATTTTTGTTACCCAGCTATCTTCACCTCATTCTTTTAGCAGTTCCCAACCCTGCCAACTTACCCATTCCTACCCCCATGAGTGTGAGACTTGATAAAACATATTGTAGTGCCCTGCCACTGGCTGGTGCTGGTGCCTTGGAGGCATGGCTATGTAGATGACCACATGCAAAGGCTCATGGTATGCGCTGCCTTTGGCGAAGGGACTGTTTATTTTGTCTATTAAATTAAGTTGTGGACACATGCTTGTGTTACTAGTGTCTTAAGACTTTGCGGTGTGTTTTTAATACATTTAAAAACCAGGATTGCAATTGGAAAATGGGGATGTCTGGTCACACTAACTTTCACAAAATAATACATGAGACAAAAAAATAATACATGCTTTAAACAATTCAGCAGTGAATAGTTTTGTACTGTGTAAACTTAAATGCTAGATGCTCAGTTTCAGTATAAAATTCACAAACAAGTCTGATATCTGAATATTTTCAATACTGGTGATATTAAATGTTTTGTTCCTCTAAAGTAGACACACACACACACACACGTTATATTCAAATGTATAAAAGTAGTTGATAAGATTAGCTGAGCGTAGAGAAAGTTGGTTATCCAAAGGTAAACTATGTAGTGAGCCACTACCAGCAGCAACCACAGCAAACTCAACAAGTGTCAGCCTGTGCACTACCCTCAGACCCAACGTGGGAGATGGCAGGGAGGCCCTGAGTGGCCTAGGCCCCTGCAGCAGAATTATAAGGACATGACTAAGCATAATATTTCTCAAAGGTGAATTTACACAATTGGACTCGGGACACCTGGTGAGGACTGATCAATTTATAGTGGGACTGACTCAGAAGAGAGTGTGTAATGGCCTAAAAAAACAAAAGGCCTGAAACACTGAATGATCCTGAGTTACACTACTAATAATGTGTCCTAACTTTTCTACAGACTCAAATTTTAGCTAAGACCTGCTTAGACTTGGACCTATCCTCAAATGTTTTACACAACCTGGGCCTTAAGCCATAGTCTAAGCCTAACTTGAGTAGTCAGGAGTAGGAAGGAATAATGTAGTAAATTTCAGTTAGTTATATTACACCAATTCTGGAATTTGATAAGCCTTTAAGACCAATTAGTGCCCTTCAAACTGGAAAACTCCACAGGTTGTTTAACAAGCAGCAGACCGTGCACTACCCTCGGCCCCTCTACTATATATCAAACTATGTATGACATAAGGTCATGTGATGGGTTTATACTCTATAACAAACTTAAGCCTAAACCTCAGTAAAGAGCCTCCAACTGATACAAAATGCAGCCGCTTTGAACACATTTCTCCGGTACTCAGTTATCTTCGCTGGCTCCCTGTTAAACGCGGAATTGATGTAAAAATCCATTCTAAAAAGTCTCTTGCTGCCCACCACAGACTCTTCATTCTCAAAATGGGGGCTTTCTCAGAATTACAAGAGTGTCGAAAATGGCAGGAGGAAGCAAAGACTTTTGCTAGGGAGCCCTCCTCGTTTCGAATAATCTTCTTTTACATCTGAGAAGTGGACACCATCACCGCTCTTAGGTCTAGACTTAAAACTTTCCTCTTTCTGTTTCCTATTTCTCCCCATTGTTAGCAATGGTGTGTGGAGGACCAACACTCATTGCAGAGCCTCTGGTGGAAAAGGCTGCTTTTGCTGCAACAGTCCTGGTGGTTGTGGTTGGTATGGTCAGCCCCAGACCACCCTTGTGGTGCAACATCCCTTGCTACCAAAGGCCTAGGCTGCCAAGGATCTCTCATGAGTCCTGCTGTACAATTTCTCCTTCCTCCTTCTACAGTATCAATAGGAACCTTATGAGAACACCATGACCCTCAATATTCTATATGACCGTTATATTTGCGTTCTGGTACTATGACCACACTGTGTACCTACTAAGCTGTTCTTTGACCACTACTTTGGATGTTGGCACCCTCCATTTTTTTTCCACTATCAGTCTTGTATGTGTCATGCATATAGCATCATAGCACATTGTAGCACAACCCCTGAACCAAACCTCAGTGTGGTTAGCGATTCTCCAAATTCACAAATTCACCCTGATTTTAACAATCTTGCCAGCCCTAATACTGTTTTTGAGATTTCAGCAGGGAGCATATCTGGTAGGAGCAATCTAAATCAGGGAGAGTTTTGAGAGTCTGCATCTGTGGGTAAAGAAAAGAAACTGATTTTTCCGTTTATGGCAACATATTCAAGCCCAATATTTCAGCTTTATAGGAAAATGTGGGAATGTTTCCAAGAGACTCAGGAGAATTTGCAGTCCTTAAAGATGCAAGGCTGATTGAAGTGGCCAATTTAGAAGTTGACATTTCGAAGAAATAAAAAGCTCAAAGATTAACTTGTGTCTACTTCTCTCAGACAAAAGAACTTCTGGACCTCTATTTTGATCTTTAAAATCGCCAAAAATTGCCAATAGCCACACAGGCCTGGGGGGCTGGCTTCGTAAACTCTCTCTTTGAATACCTTTAATTGTCCCAGTGTTATTACTGCATCCAATGTGAAAAGTTTTATGTTGCTGAGACAAAAACAAATGAAAAGATTGATATGATCATTTGTATCAAAGAGATTTTTATAAAAAGTTTTATGTTGCTGAGACAAAAACAAATGAAAAGATTGATATGATCATTTGTATCAAAGAGATTTTTATAAATTTTATAGCCAAATTTCTGGACCACACTTCAAGAACATCAGGGTTACAGTTGGTCAAAGCAACAAAGGCTACTTTTCGAGAAAAAGTGGCTTGGGAGCCGCTATACCAACTGGTCTAAATGAAAAACTGTGAAATAACAGAACCTGACACTGGTGTTTAGATACTGTATGTTTATTTTGTTAACATATGTTCACAAACAACATTTACCAAAATGAGGAGATAGTGTCTCTCTCTTCTCTCCCATATGGTCCAGTCTAGAGATATGTTCATTATTCATTTGGAAAAGTGTGTAAATTCCTCAGACCTCAAAAACATGTGTGCCTGTGCATGTTCTCCTTTGTACAGAGAGTTATTTTGGCCCCTATCCTATCCCTAAAATAAGTAGGCTGGGACACAATGTGTATATAATATATAATACATATATAATATGTATCATAGGCACAGTACAAATAATGGCACCATGTTTGACAGGAGTTCTGTCTGCAGATTTATTACTTCTAGGTCCTTGTGAGTTAACTTGCTGTGCAGACAGGGATCATTCAAGAACGTTGCATATGTCAGCTTCTTAGTTGTTGAGTCCTTTCACACAGTATTCACTGCTAAGATGGTAGACAAGAGGCCATAGAGTGCGAGGTGGGTGTAGGAGGGTGTGCTACTGGGCTGGTTATTCAAATTAAGTTTCCATTCCTTAATTGAAGCTGCAGGACTTGAATACTGCTATTAAAATCATAATTTAGAATAAGGTGTTAGAGAAAAAGGAAAATTTAAGGTGCACAAATATAAAAAATATGAGACTACTACGGTCCCTTAGATGTTCTACAATCATTAAAGACAGTTAAACATAGAAATTATGAGGGTAAACATTGATCATGTTGATCTCCAGTACATTATGTCAGTCTGTTTGCCTTTGTGAGTTGATAGTTTAAAGGTCCAAGATAACCACAGATAAACAGACAAACTCTCTCTACCTCTCTTTTTCTAACTTCCTTTTCTTTCACTCTGTACACCCACACACTTACCTCACACTCCCAACTTCCTTCATTATCTCCTCATCCTCACTAGAATCCCAACCATCACCAAGCCATCTCTTAAAAAGCCTGACCTTCACACAGATAACTTGCCCAATTACAGACCTGTATCTTACCTCTCTATCGAAAATACTTTTCTACACAGAAACAACATCCAAGAATCTTCCAGTCTTGCTGAAAGAAGTTTTTAATGATGTAGGTATTGAATTTCATGATGTTTGTGTGTTAATAACTGTGCTAAAAAGGCAGATTTTGGGGTCCCCCAAGGCTCTGTACTTGGACCCTTGCTCTACTCTATAAAAACAGAACGATCTGATTGGCTGACCTCCTTGTGCCTGACAACCATAATCAGATTTTCAATTTAAGAATACTACTGAGGACATGGTGAAAGGTTTTTTTTAGGGTGGAGGTCCAGCTTCATCTAATGATTTATAAAAAAGCAGCAGTGCTTTAAACCAATTTCTACATCTTTTTTATTGCAGCTTTTGGCTGCAATAAAAAAAGAAGGACTTATGCTTTGGAGTACTGCAGTCAGTTCTTTTTATTGTGACATAAAGCCTCTTACTCTAAAGGGGTTTTTGTGATGGTAGTAGGCTGATTAGGAGAAGGCTCAGCTATTGCTTTCACATGGTTGTCAGAACTGAGATTGATGTCAATTAAGACACCAAGGTTTATAACAGTATCTTTTTGCTTAAGTCCTTTTGTGTCAAGATGAGTAGCAATCCTAAGTCTCTCCTCATTTTTCCCAAATAAAATTATTACAGTTTTGTCCTTATTCAGCTGAAGGAAATTTTGAAACATCCAGCTGTTAGTTTAGTTAATGCAATGACAAATAGCACTGCTATGATAAGAAGCCTGAGTAAATTTATGTGTCATCAGCACTGCTATGATAAAAAGCATTGTTTGTAATGATCTTTCCAAGCAGGAGCACATAAAGGTAGAATAATAAAGGCCCCAAGATCGACCCCTGGGGGACACCACAGGTCAAGGATGTTGGTTTGGAGGTATGTTTTCTAATTTCAACAAAGAATCTCCTGTCTTGTAGGTGTCAACGGAGCCACTTGATAACTGTACCTGAAAATCCAACCCAGTAATCTAGTCTAACACTAGAACTGATGTTATGCCTTTATTGGTATTGAGACATATCTCATTTGATATCTTAATGTGCTGTGATTAGCACAAAAACCTCGCTGAAGTTTAAAAAATAGCCTCATTTGATCAATTTTAGCTTAGTTCAACTGATTTTAGAGAAGCAAGACTATTTCATGAATATTTGAAATATGAATATTTCAGCATTATATGAGCAATACATCTCTTTATGGATTTGATAGTGGATCTGAAGGCTGTAATTTGCACCGTTTGCTTTCAGTCTTTCTACGTTCTCTATTCAGGAGTTCATCCGCTGGATTTTCTTTCCATTGTGCTTTGTTTGTCAGTAACTGTGCTTGATATGTCTGTTGAATGAAAAATATTCAGCAAATTATTTACAGCGTCTGATAGTTGAGTCGAGGTCAAAGAGAACACTTCCCTCTCTCTTTTCCTTCTCTCTTTCGCACAGGTATAGATCTGTTCTAAATGTGTGGGGTCGTAGACACATCGAAAAACAAACAAAAACGATCAGATAAGGCCAGGTCATTGATGGTTGCGGGAAACTGAGGCCCTTTATGATGACAAGGTCCAGGGTATGACCAAGAGACCCAGTTGACCCCTGTTTTTGCTGCGCTATGCTGAAAGTGTCACATTAATTCCTCAGCATACCTGTTTTTTGAATTATCTACCAGCAAGTTGAGGTCCACTGATATGATAACACAGTTTAAATCCACAAAAATTATAGACAAAAGTTTGCCTAGCTCATCAAGAAAATACTGTAAATAGTTACTAACAGAGTATGAGGAGAACCTGGTATTATTCTCTGTTCTGGTAAAAGTTCATTTGAGCAGGTTTACGTATAGAAATAACCGTGTGAGAGTTATAGGTCATTTAACACATAGAACCCAAACTACAAGGGCTCAGAAGTAAATGAACACTTGCCTCTTATATTTGGTGTTTTATAACTAGCAAATATGAAGTGGTAAAGGCCAGTGAATAGAGTTAATTTTTAAACCATTAATTCCACAGCTCTGTCTCACCTTTCTATCATTTCTCAATACAAAGCAAACTCCAGCCCACCTGCCCCAAAACAGAGGAAACTCATTTGACCGAAGGGCAAGTGTGGCCTATTATTTTCCTATAAAAATGACCGGTTGTGTCCCGTCAAGCCCAGAGACCAGAGGACTGCAACAGATTCAGCCTGCCTGGTGACCAAACAACAATAGCTACAACTCTCTGGGCCACGACTTCAGCTCTACAAGCCTCTTTCCAGGTCTGCAGCATTTGTCTGCTTTGCTGATTCTTTAACTAACATTCATTTATTTAACAGAAAATAATTGCTGCAGCATACAGGTTAGTGGTAATTTAAAACTATGATTGTATATATATATATATATATATATATATATATATATATACAGCACCCGACACATTTTCAGAATCTATTTATTTGTGTAGTTTGTGTTTATTTGCTGATGAAAGTGTCAATATTTGAATAAACAAAATTTATAGTATATTAATATACACACTGCTCAAAACAACAAAGGGAACACTTAAACAACACAATATAACTCCAAGTAAATCAAACTGTCCACTTAGGAAGCAACACTGATTGACAATCAATTTCACAGCTGTTGTGCAAATGGAACAGACAACAGGTGGAAATTATTGTCAATTAGCAAGACACACTCAATAAAGGAGTGGTTCTGCAGGTGGGGACCACAGACCACTTCTCAGTACCTTTCTGCTTTCTGGCTGATGTTTTGGTCACTTTTGAATGTTGGTGGTGCTTTCACACTCGTGGTAGCAGGAGACGGACTCTACAACCCACACAAGTGGCTCAGGTAGTGCAGCTCATCCAGGATGGCACATCAATGCGAGCTGTGGCAAGAAGGTTTGCTGTGTCTGTCAGCATAGTGTCCAGAGGCTGGAGGCGCTACCAGGACACAGGCCAGTACACCAGGAGACGTGGAGGAGGCCATAGGAGGGCAACAACCCAGCAGCAGGACCGCTACCTCCGCCTTTGTGCAAGGAGGAACAGGAGGAGCACTGCCAGAGCCCTGCAAAATGACCTCCAGCAGGCCACAAATGTGCATGTGTCTGCACAAACGGTTAGAAACCGACTCCATGAGGATTGTATGAGGGCCTGACGTCCACAGATGGGGTTGTGGTCACAGGCCAACACAGTGCAGGACACTTGGCATTTGCCAGAGAACACCAGGATCCGCAAATTCTCCACTGGTGCCCTGTGCTCTTCACAGATGAAAGCAGGTTCACAGTGAGCACATGTAACAGATGTGACAGAGTCTGGAGACGCCGTGGAGAGTGAGCTGCTGCCTGCAACATGCTTCAGCATGACCGGTTTGGCAGTGGGACAGTAATGGTGTGGGGTGGCATTTCTTTGGAGGGCTGCACAGCCCTCCATGTGCTCGGCAGAGGTAGCCTTGACTGCCATTAGGTACTGAGATGAGATCCTCAGACTCCTTGTGAGACCATATGATGGTGCGGTTGGCCCTGGGTTCCTCCTAATGCAGGACAATGCTAGACCTCATGTGGCTGGAGTGTGTCAGCAGTTCCTGCAAGATGAAGGCATTGAAGCTATGGACTGGCCCGTCCGTTCCCCAGACCTGAATCCGATTGAGCACATCTGGGACATCATGACTCCATCCACCAACGCCACGTTGCACCACAGACTGTCCAGGAGTTGGTGGATGCTTTACCACCTCATCAGGAGCATGCCCAGGCATTGTAGGGAGGTCATACAGGCACGTGGAGGCCACACACAATACTGAGCCTCATTTGGACTTGTTTTAAGGACATTACATCAAAGTTGGATCAGCCTGTCGTGTGTTTTTCCACTTTAATTTTTAAAACTCCAAATCCAGGCCTCCATTGGTTAATAAATTTGATTTCCATTGATGATTTTTGTATGATTTTGTTGTCAGCACATTCAACTTTGTTCAGAACAGAGTATTCAATGAGAATATTTCATTCATTCAGATCTAGGATGTGTTATTTGAGTGTTCCCTTTTTTTGAGCAGTGTGTAGGTATATGTGTGTGTATATGTATGTATGTATGTATGTATGTATGTATGTATGTGTATATATATATTTATATATATATAAATAGTGATTTTCTGCATGTGAGTGTGTTTGTTTAACCATTTTCAAACCTCTCAAGGAAGCCCAGTATTATATGTAGTTAATAAGCAGCTCCTGGTTTGACCAATCAGTGCTTCAGTAAATTGTGCTCATGCAGTAATTGATGGTATTAACGAGTCTCTGTGGCGGCTGTGAAGGTGTCAAGGAGAAATATGGACCCAAGAAATTCTTGTTCCTTTTTATTGTTTTTATGTTTATTTGAATTATGAATATGTATATTGTGATGAACTCACTGCTGAGGTAAATTGTTTAAAAATGTGCTTAGATGACTAAAATATTCGCATAGTACTGTGTGTGTATATATGTATATATGTGTATATATATATATATATATATATATATATATATATATATATATACACAGTACATGTCTAATATAATATACACACACACAGCTGTGTGTTTGTCAAGATGGTTATATATATATATATATATATATATATATATATATGTGTGTGTGTGTGTGTGTTAGTGTGTACATATACACATTTAAGTGTCAGGGTCATTGTTGCGTTCACTTTCACTTCACACGTGTCTCCATATCTTACGTAAGCCAGTTTATGAACTTAAATATTGTTTTTACGATTTAGAACTTCATTAAATTGTCGTCTTCTGAATTGGCCACTTTACTGGCCTCAAGGTATGTTTATATAATGATAAGGTGTGTTTATATAATCAATGATCATAGGCTTGATTATCTATATCTATGTATCTATACTTAAGCTGCACTGATTCATTAAATATGATTTTATCAAATAAAAAAAAACATTTTGACATATTAGACAAATATATATATTTTTTTAATTTAGGCATCAAACTTGAGTTAAGACACGCCTACATACTTTATGTGTGGCTCGATGTCCATAAACAATGTGGCTGTGTAGACGCTTTTCAAAAAAAACAAGAGCACAGCAGTTCGTCGCTTCATACTTACAGTATGTCAGAGCTGTACAGAGTCCAGTTTAATGTCCAGTGAGTGATTAGCCAACAGGACAGATGAGACAGCACATCTAACAGCTGGACTTAGACTTTAGCTTAGCCCAGCTCTTTCCCCTCCAGATATGTGCTGTAGGCTGAGCTACAGCATCAGAAAGCTTATCAGGCCTAGACCATACAACTTCAGTTCGTAGCTAAGCTTCAGTACATAAAGAGCCCTTCTTCTTTTTACACTAAAATGCATGTAAAACAACACAGGCACTGAAACATCTGGTTCACAAACAGCAACTGTGCCACCACAGCACCATAACTGTTGTTTCGTAGGATACTAGTTTGTTTTTATGGTCAAAATTTCCAGAATGTACAGTTAGGAAATAAATTCATGTTATGTGTGTTGCAGTAATGGCGTCCCCACAGTGGCCTGCCTCAATGCTGTTGGCTTCATTGATCCTTCTTTGCTGGACGATGTCCTCTGCTTGGTCACATTCCTCCACCGACCGCTTAGCCCTCTACAGAATCAAGAGAGACCTTGATTTCGAGACTAGAGAGAAAACAGAAAAAGTCCTGGAAACTGCAACAAACTCTCTATCTCTACTTAATGATGTGATGGGAAAGATTGACACCAATAACTTGAAAAGTATGATGAAGAACCTTGCCAACTTTGCCAGTTTGGCGCCTGGCGTCGGAGCTTTGATCTCCTCCATCGTCAACACAGTTTTGGTCTTCATCCCGCAAGAAGACCCGGTGTTGACCAAGCTTGAGCAAGGGTTTAGTGAAGTGAACAGCAAACTGGACTCTCTCTCCACCCAGATCTCTGACCTAGCAACAGACGTTGAATTCTTCAACTACGTCAGTGTCTACTCTCAAAACGAAGTCCGCATCCTCAACGCCTGGAGTAAGTTTGTAGAGTTAAATAGGCATGGGTTCAAAAACTTCCAGGCCTCGGCCCAGACCTTTAAAGATTACTATAAGGACACGCAAACCGAGGCCAGTGTGGATGCCCTTTACCTTTACCTGACAGGCAGAACCATGATACTCGGCAAAAACCTTAACGACCTGCTGAGGAATAAGTTTAAATGCGACTTAAATGAGATCAACAAATACAACTTTTATCTCAGTGGTTTGCTGTGGAAGGGGTTAGTACTCAAAGAGGTTTATGGGAAACTGATTGACAGCACATCAGACAAAGAAGCTAAACATGCCCAGATGTTGAAGAGCCTCTACGAAGTCCAGCGGGCAGCTGTGGAGTACTGCATAGACAACAGCGAGGAGCAAATGAAGACGGACGTTAAGGACATCGGCACAGCACACATTTCTGAAGAAAAGACGGCCGTAGCTGAGAAAGTGAAAAATGCTCTTGATAAGAAGTACAGTTGGTACAACTGGGTGGTGCTGGTGTATGACAAAAAGCAAGAAGAAGATAAATATATATATGTATATGATATGACTAAGATCCCCATATCAGACAAGATCATCGTGGCTGTTACCTACACTCTGAAAGCAGACTCAGACAAAGACACTGGAGAAAACGTTAAAAATATAGTCAAAACATGCTTTAGGCAAAAACCACAATGTGATCCCAGATGCTATTTTTTTCCTTGGGAATCATATGGTGGAGCTAGCGAAAATATACATGTTACAGATTACGCCAAATTAACACATGCGGCCTACAGCTATGAATTTGCAGAGCTCCCACCACCAGTTGATCGAACAGAGTGTTTAATGGATGATTATCGATACAAGATTTCCGTGCACGTCTCCACGAAGACGCCTGTCTGCAAACATAACCCATGTCAGAACAATGGCCAGTGCAAGCAGCTGCTGAAATCCAACGAATGGCTGTGTGTTTGTCAAGACGGTTACTTTGGAGACATGTGTGAAACGAAAGTGAACACAACAATGACCCTGACAGTCTAGACGAGTCTATCCATCAGCACCACAAAAGCCAGACTGAAAAAGAAAAAAAAAAAGAAAAAAGAAAAAAAAAATCAAGCTCTACTCGTTTCAGATCTGAAAAAATTCACACGTGTTTCTGTCCATCCTTCCACTGTGAGAAAACACCTCAACATTATGAGCCTGAAAAGATGTGCAGCTGACAAAAGAACATTACTAAGGAAAGGAAACTGACAAATAAATAGTTTGACTGAAATGAAAATCTTTGTATTTAAACTGGACCACATGATCAACAGATGTAGTGGCTGATATCTGATATCAGATTTTTGCGAAATACTGACAGAAGACAACATCGGTGACCTAATACCAATAGAAAATCCAAAACTCAAGTGACTGAACAGCTCAGAACGGCACTGTGAAGAATGAAATGATGAAGATGGAAGCAGCTGCTCATTTGCAGTCCAAGCAAACACAAAAATCCAGCAGGAGTTATACAACCATTAGATGGCACCAAAGTTAAAAAGAAGTTTTACATATAGCGCCTTTGGCACATGTGTCAGCCTCCAGTCCTTGCAGGCCAAAACCCCTTAGACTTCAGCTCACTGCCTCATTAAACACACCTGATTCGGCTCATCAGCTAATAGCAAGGCTTTCATTAACTGAATTGAGAGCTGTAAAACTGTAAAAAGTATTCAATCATCCAGTCAATCAATCAAATCATGCCAGTCAATCATGTATATTTAGCGTGATACAGCTTTTCCAGCCTTTTGCGAGTTAAAGCCCTAAAACGCAAAGAAGAAATCATATATACAGAGGATCCAGAAACTTGGCCACCTTCTCCTTTTTGGAAATCATGGACACTGTAAACAACCCCACTATAACTGGGGTTTTAGTTTGCCGGATGCATTTACTGACTTTTACACTGGCAAAGTGTAAACACTGGTAAAGCTCTGTGTTACAGGGGGAGCTTTATCTTGTTCCTCACTCAGAACCATACAGTGATGAGAAGGTTAAATATGGTTAAAGTTAAATAAAGTTGATGTGACTTGTTTTAATAAAGCAGCACCACGTTTTACACATTCTGTGTCTTTTATTGTTATATAAAAGAAAACAGAGCCAATCACCCATCCCCAAAAAGCATTACATGTTAGTTAATTTACTATAAATCCACACAAGACTGACTGAAAAAATGAGCAAACACAGTCATGCCACAATATACTGCACCATCACGATCTGCACACACGCACTTGAAGCCTAATAACATTTTACACCAGTTTAGCTAAAACCATCAATTAAAACTAAACGCACAGAACAAAATACATTAGTGAGGCTACTTATGGTACCTTATGTACTTATGGTAAAATTTATCCTAATATATGGTAATTTCACACTAATGTGAATTTTAACACTAAGTCACTTTAAAATGTATATAGTCTCTATATTCTGTGTGTATTTAGTATATTTGTTTGTTTTTTATATTTTACTTTTACTTATCTACTTTCTGTAGAGTTATTACCCGAGCCTCACCACAAGCAGTTCAATGCATACATGTCCTGACATGTTGTGCAAATGACAAGTAAACTTGAAACTTGAATCTAACAAGAAGGGAAAAAAACTATTATAGCCAGCCCCAATCCCAAACTGAACAAAAGTTCTCTCAAAGTATGGAAAAATGATCCATTAAAGCAATGCGTTGAAGAAGAATCAGTGCTCTCCAGTTGCTGTAGATGATTTTCTGGCAGAGCTGCATTTTTGCCTTATTAATTGCTCCACATAGCCCACAGCTGCGTCTTTGAACACAGACCTGACTTGCTCTGTTAGAGAAAACAAAGAGAAAATGATTTTAGCTCTGAAGAAAAACATTCTGGACATGCTGCACCATTTCTGGATACGAACCGGTGATCTCTGTGCCCTCACCGGATTCATTCAAAACTGGTTCAATTTCAGAAGGCTCAATGAGTACTAGCATTAACCAGGGGCAGGGCTTCAGGGGAGGCTGGGAGGATGGCACGCCCCCAGCCCGGGCCTAGAGGGGGCCCGGATGGGAGAGAGGATAAGATTTCAAGTAGCCGGGCCTCTATCACGTCCGAAGAGAGCTGGAGAAGGCGGGCCCTCTCCTGATTGCTTCCAGATGAGCACGGTATACGTCCAATATGGACCTGGCATATGCTCCTTGTCAACCACCCAGCAGTAACTTCTACCTTCAGTGAGGTTTGCACTGCCCTCCTTTTATTTTTGACTCTTCCCGTCACCGTTGCAACCTCTGAGTGCTCATTCTCCAAGTTAAAACTCATTAAAAACCACTTGAGGAGCACAGTGGGACAGGAGAGACTGAGTGGACTTGCCATGTTGTCCATAGAGAATGAGAGAGCAAAGAAAGTGGACATACAGAGCATCGTGGACGAGTTCCCGGAGCGCAAGGCACGTCGTATGCCCTTCAAATAGTAGTGAATAGGCCTAAAGTACTTGTGTTTGTGAACATGGAGGCCGCTGAGCCAGTTTTACCAAACTTAGATAAAGTGGGTGTCAAAATGATCTGATCGCTATCTGTGGTGCTGAACTGCTTTGAATTTGTGCTGTTTTATTAGTTACCATGTAGCCTAATGTTTTTGTTTATCTCTTGGTGTGTTATTTTTCATGTCCTTGATGGACTTAGTTGACATAGTTGTTTTCCGTGGTGCCGAAGTTTGTAAGCCCCGCTGTTGCAGACATGTGTATGTTGTAAAATGATGTTATGATGAGCTTTATTAAATAATAAAGGGTATAAAGGGCCTGGTCATTTGCCCCGCCCCCAGCCCGGCTCTGATTTGTTCCGCTAGTGGCATTAACCCTAATTAAGATATTAGTATCTGTTCTTGTACACTCAAATTTGTTACCTGTGACTTTGCTGGTATTACAAGCTGAGGATCTTTCTACGGGGGGGAAGCGTTTCTGAATAGAAAACATATGTTTACCTATTATGGCATTCACTTTCACCGGATCAAGTGTGTCTCGTAGCTGTCCCTTCGAAGACTTTCCTTTAAGGGTGGATGCCCTCAAAGTTTCCGGGGTAAAAAGTAAGTCAACCAGACCTTCTGTGTAGCTCTTAATCGAACTTTTCTTGACTTTTTGAAGTTCACTCATTGGGACCCTGACCTCAGTTTTGCCCAATGGGACCTGAATGAATAGATAAAGAAGATACTATAGTGATAAAGGTCAAACATAAATCGGAACCCAAAACTAAAATCAGACAATGAGTTGAGAGAAATCTGAATGAAATCATTTCGACAATTTTCCTAGATATCCCACAGACACAGTTACAACTAGAGGTTGTTCGAGCATATCATAGATATCGTCAGTGCTCAAAAAACACCAACCAACTACATGTTTCATCACCAAAAAGAAACTGTAGTCCCGTTTAATTAGATTTAGTGCAGTGCAGAATGTAAAACATTAAACAAACATAGTTTTTTTCAGCTTCTGATAGATGCTTTTAAATGTAGCAATACTACTGCATTGTATCTGTGTATGAAAGTATTGTGATACATCTTGTATATTGTGAAAGTATCTTCTTTGTGGATCAGGGACAACGTGTAAATAACTCAGTAAAAGAATAAAAATAAGAAATATTAAAAGTTATTTAAAGAAATGAGAAAGGACAAAGTGACCATTTAAACTTGGTGATTTAATATACCCTTACCTCATCACTTGGACTCGGCGAGAGTGGGGCTACGCTCGGGTTGATCTGTAGGATGTTAAAAAGTCTGATGAGGTGTTCCAGAGATCCACGAATTTCTACATGAAATGAACATGAAAGACAAAACAATATTAAAGCAGAACAGATTGCAGTCACAGATGCTTGTTGATGATGAACTCACTTGTATTTTAAAGAAATCGTGTCCAGCTCTAATCTGAGCACCCACGGACAGATCAGGCCATTGGACACCAGAAATTATTTTAAGAATGACCACAGAGTCTTCACTGGTTGCCAATTACATTCCATGTTCAGTACAAGGTTCTTATCACATATAAAGCTTTGCATGGTCTGGCTCCTCAATGCTTGGCAGAGCTTCTTCATCTATATGTCCCATCCTGTACTTTTAAGATCACAAAATGCAGGCCTTTAGCATGCTCCAAGGTTTAAATTGACTTCCATGGGTGGTCGATCATGTCATGTAGTAGCTCCTGCATTATGGAATACCCTCCCCCAGTCAATTCAGGATGCAAGTTCTCTATCTTCTATGAACTTTATGAACCTCTGACCCGCTGCTCTACATGATTGCACATACACACACGTAACTTAAATTTTTCTTTCAACTTTGCACATATAACTGTACCTTTTTACTTTTGTTTTTGGTGTATTCCTACTTAAGTGTATTTAACATATTCTTATACTTTCTTACTTGGGCAGTCATGGGCTGGAGGTTAGGGAACCAGCCTCGTGACCGGAAAGTCACTGGTTCAAAGCGGACAGCCCATGACTGAGGTGTCCTTGAGCAAGACACCTAACCCCCAACTGCTCCCCAGGTGCTACAGATTGGGCTGCCCACTGCTTTGGGCAAGTGTGTGTGTGCTCACTAGAGTGTATGTGGTGTTTCACTTCACAGATGGGTTAAATGCAGAGGTGAAATTTCCCCGTTGTGGGACTAATAAGGGTCTCTTAATCTTTTTTATAAGATTCCATTGGTGAATGGAGGAACAGCAAAGTAGGAATTTCATTGTACAGTGTAACTGCCTGTTTCTGCTGTGCATATGACAATAAAACTCCTGAATCTTAATTTAAATCTATGTTAAAGGCTTACTTGTTTTCACCGTATTATTGATGTTATTTATGCTTGAAGGTTTACATGTATTGTCCCCTTATTTGTTTGATGTTCTTTGATTGTAGAGCATCCTTGATCATGGTGTTGACTTCTGCTGGCCAGCGTTTGTTTCTTGGAGAAAAACAGGAGTGGAGACTCAAGGAAAAAGAAGTTTGATGAACACGCGTCTTCCCACCAAGCAAGTCTAACTAAGCTTACACAACCATCAAACTTATAGTCACTCCGGTAAAACATGCCCTCTTGTTGTCTCTTTGTCTTAACGACCCCGAAGCCCCCCTTACTTGATGGCCGGCTGCCTCTACCTTTGTAATCAAATTAGAGGTGTTGAGGAACTTACAATCTCCCCCGTTGCTAGATTTGGAGCTATAGATAACCAGATGTGAAATAGGCTAAGCACTGGGGGTCGTTACGTGACAAACTACCGCTCTCCACAGCCTCCACACATCACCCAAGAAAGACATTCAAAATGCAAATGAGACAAACCCAAAAAGGCAACGGAAAACAGAAAAGAAACAGAAGATACAAAGTTAATAATAGCAAATAAAGTAAAATAATATTTAACACTGGGAAAGGTGCTGTATAAATAGAAGTATTGATGATGATGATTATTTTAAAAATAGGTCCATTATTTTATTTATTTACCTTAATATATTTGTCATACAATTATATTAAAGGGCCATTCTTTCATTTAATTTTTGCACCTGCAGTAGATTGTCCCCAGGCTTTCAGCCACCTCATTCCTTGTAGTCTGAGCCCTCTTTGAAACTCATTGCATTTAGAGGTCACTGGGCACTGGGTCTATTGGCCAAGTCAGTAATCCTTCGCTGTGAACACCTACCATCAAAGTATTCCTTATCAACCTCTACTTTTTCTCTCTCTGGCTGATCTTGGTCTTGATCTTCATCTTCATCATTGCTGGGTTGCTGCTGAGTAAAGAACAATGTAAGACAAGGCGTTTCACGTCAAATATATTAAATCAAACTAACAAAACAGTGACAAAGCTGAACATTTGACATAGACAGCTGTTACAATATGATATTAGAGCCTGTATAAAAGTCCACTGCACATCAAAAGCTGCACTGGACTAAATATTGTATTTGTTATCTGTTGTTTTCTAATTATGGCTGTAAAAAATATGGAACCTGAACAGCCAACTGTGACAAACAGCAAAGTCTGTCAAAATCTAAATCGATAAAAAGGTACAGAGCCAAAAACATAGACACAACATATACACACACATCGACTGGCCACTTCATTAAAGTCACTGGCCACTACCTCCTTGTTTCTACACTCACTGTCCATTTAATCAGCTCCATTGACCATATAGGAGCACTTTGTGGTTCTACAGTTACAGACTGTAGTCCATCTGTTTCTCTGCATACTTTGTGACCATGTTCTTCAGTGGTCAGGACCCCCACAGGACCAGCGCAGAGCAGGTATTATTTGGGTGGTGGATCATTCTCAGAACTGCAGTAACACTGATGTGGTGGTGGTGTGTTAGTGTGTGTTGTTTGGTGTGTTACGCTGGTCTGAGTGGATCAGACACAGCAGTGCTGCTGGAGTTTTAAACACTGTGTCCACTCACTGTCCACTCTATTAGACACTCCGACCTTGTTGGTGTTGGTTGCTACTGAGTGCTGACTGATTAGCATTACTGCTACTGAGTGCTGATGTGTCAGCATTATTGCTACTGAGCGCTGACTGATTAGCAATAATACTACTGAGTGCTGTTTGGTTAGCTTTACTGCTACTGAGATCTGATTGGTTGACGTTACTGCTACTGAGCGCTGACTGCTTGGCGAGCTGTTCAGCTTATTGAGTGAAGCAGTTCGCACTCATGAATGTACATGAGGCAATATTATAAAATCCTATAACTGGAGTTCAGAAATGCTTAAAATATAACAGCAGTGTTAAAATGTTTTATGCTGTTCTGGGTTCAGGAAATGAATGTACTATTTGAAATTAAAATATTTTTATGTAACAAGCTATGATTTTCCTCAAAAATTCCATAATGAGCCATTAATCTATCAAACTAAAAGCTAGACAGCTAGAAACAATGAAAAGAACGTAAAAACACCACAGTTCTAAACCAGTTCTAACCAGTTCTCTGCTCTTCAAGACTGCTTTGAGCAAACTGCATGGGAGGCTACCACTGACAATGATTCTGTTAACCTGGAGGAATATACAGCATCAGTGACTGGCTACACCTGCAGGTGCATTGATGATGTTACTGTCTCCAGGACCATCACCACATGCAAAACTCAGAAGCCATGGAAGACTGCTGAGGTGCACACATTGCTGAAGACCCGTCAGCTTAAGAACAGAGAGGGCCAAACTGTCATGAGCTATCAGAGAGATAAAGCGCGCACACGATTCCAGAAAACTGCTGGCACACAGCGCATGTGGCAGGGCTTTCCGCACAGAAAAGCGTGGCAGAAGGAAACACCACCCCTCTATGCAGTGACCTGGTACTGTGCCTGTCCACTGCTGATGTAAGAAAAGCACTGCGTAGCAAGAACGATGAGTCAGCATACAGAGTGGAGGTGCAGCGACTGACAGACTGGTGTAAAGTCAACAACCTACATCTGAATGTGGACAAAACAAAGATGGTTGTCGACTTCAGGAGAGCACAGAGTGGCCACTCTCTGCTCACCATCAACAGCTCCCCTGTGGAGACTGTTCCAAGCACCAATATCCTTTGTGTTTACCTAGAGGAGAACCTCACCTGGACCCTGATCTCCAGCTTCACAACCGAGAAAGCCCAGCAGCGTTATATTTTGTGCGGAAAGCTCACCATCCTTACCCTCTTACACATTACTGCCTGGTTTGGGAATTGCACTGCCTCTGACCACAAGACCCTCCAGCGAACACTGTGGACAGCTGAAAAGATCATCTGGGTCTCTCTTCCCTCCATGGACATTTACACCACACGCTGCACCCAAAAAGCCACTAGCATTGAGACTGACCCTATAAACCCCTCACACGAACCGTTCTGTCTTCTGCCATCTGGAGGAAGGTACCGCAGTGTTTGCGGCCTCACAGCCAGAATGTGCAACAATTGCTTTCCACAAGCGTACTGCCTTTGTCCTGTGTATTCATTGTAAATCTTTCATATTTATTTACTGTACTGCATTGTCTGTACTGTGTATATTGTATTGTCTCGCACTTGTGTTCCTGTGTTGGTCCTGGAGGAATGTTCTTTTGTTTCACTGCATACTTGTTTTGAGCTGAAATGACAATAAAGCCTGACTTTACTTGACTTGATCATCCTCCTCCCCCACCCAGAGTCAGAATGAAGAGTGTAGTGCCTCTAAAAGCTTCCTTACAAGTTATAACATGAAAACATTGCATGTTTTGAGAAGAGTTTTTGGCCTATGGTGGAGGTGTACATGTAGGATGTTGTGAGGAAAAAGAGTCCCCCAGAGAAAAGTTTGTTTTTCAGATTTTGAACTATTTACCATCATCAACATTCCATATAAAAGCTCAGACACGTATAGGTTCACTGGTGGTTTCTGATAAAACAAAATGTCTTGTAGACCTTGCGACTCCTGGTTCCTATCACCACCTCTGTAAAGAAATCTGAGTCTATGTTTTTCTATAATACACCATTCAACATCAAACCACTTTGAATGACTTTGTTGACAGTTCAATTTTGCAGAAACACTGAAAAAACGGTGGACTTCCTTTTTTAAATTACTCAAGTATCTGTATAACAGTTAGGTTTACTGTCAGTGTAGATACAGACTCCTTACCTCAGATTCAGAAGCAGTATTGCCCGAATAAGTTGCCATGTTCAGTCTGTGGTTCAACAGAAACCCAGCAAAGGCTCTCAGCACAATATCCAGTAAAATGTGAAGTGAGAAAAAAAAACACTGCTTTTACATCAGAATCCCCACCCTCTGAGGACTCATTGTATGGAAATTGAAACTTAACTAGGAATAGAAACTGAAACTGGGAAACTGCAGGCTGTTGCTAAGCAGTTGCTTTGGTATCCACAGCTGTTTCTAAGTTGTTGTTCGGCCATTGCTATGGTGTCCCAAATGGTTACTAGAGTGATGTTAGCCCATTGCTATGGTGTCCACAGTTCTTGATAAGGTGTTGCTATATGGTATGTCATGCAGTTGCTAAGCAATTCCTATGCAATCCACAGTTGGTGCTAAGGTGTTGTCAGGCCAATGGTATTGTATCTCAAGTGGTTGCTAAGGTGTTGCTATGGTATCCCAGGTGGTAGCTAAGATGTTGCTAAGCACTTGCTATGGTATCCACAGTTGTTGCTAGGCTGCTGTTGGTGGAGAGATTATTCAGGTCTGATTCTCACCTCAAACAGAGACAGAGTCACTGACGAGAAGGCTAAAGATCGAGGCTAAGTTTGCTGAAGTTTAATAAAGACTGAATGTTGTGTCTGTACATTCACCAGTCAGACATAACATTATGACCACCTCCTTGTTTCTATAGTATGTTGTCCATTTTATCAGCTCCACTTACTGTATAGGTGCACTTTGGAGTTTGGAGACAATTACAGGCTGTAGTCCATCTGTTTCTCTGATACTTTGTTAGCCCCCTTTTACCCTGTTCTTCATTGGTCAAGACCCCCATGGACCCTCACAGAGCAGGTACTATCTGGGTGGTGGATCATTCTCAGCACTGCAGTAACACTCATGTGGTGGTGGTGTGTTCGTGTGTGTTGTGCTGGTCTGAGTGGATCAGACACAGTAGTGCTGCTGGAGTTTTTAAACACTGTATTCCCTCACTGTCCACTCTATTAGATGCACCTTGTAGTCAGAGACAGCTTGTGTTAGTCATTCTCTAGTCCTTCATTGGTGGTCACAGTCCTTCATCAGCAGTCGCTGTTGGCTGGATAGTTTCGGTTGGTGGACTATTCTCAGTCCAGCAGTGACAACTCCAAAAACTCTGACGTTATTGTACAAAAAATTAGAAGACACGTATTGCAGCTGCTCCATGTCCAAAGAGATTTCCAAAGAAATGGCAGAACGTAGCTGTTAGGCATGTGACGATACACTCAGCTCACGAGACGAGACGATACACGATATTGGGTTCACGAGAACGAGACGAGATTTTAAGAAAACTAAAATGACAAATTATATGACTGGACAACAGACTTTTATTTGACTGAGTTGCACATGCATTTTGAAATGTTTTATTATAACTCTTAACATGCATGATGTAAGCATGAACTTTTAATAAACTTCTTCCTCTACAAATTGAAATTAAAATAAAATTTTATAAAAGTTAAAATAAATAAAATAAATATTTCTCCTTTTTTCAAGTGCAAACAATATTATGTGCAAAACAAAAAGTTCTCTGTCAATACAGAGTGCAAACAGAGCCTGACCAAGTATGTCACTGACAATTTGCGACACGGGGAACACCGAGGCCAGCTTGGGTTGCAAGATTTATAATGTGCGCAAAACACTTAATGCGCGGCTTCAAGTCCGCCTCGCGCACGGCCACGTCCATATTACGTGCATTGTCAGTAACAATAGCGATGCCGTAGTTGGGTTTTTTAAGCTCCCAGGCAATAAAAGCTGTCTGTAAAACCTCAGCTATGTTTGCCCCTGTGTGGGACTCGAAAAGTGGGCGAGTCTGTAGTACAACACTCTCCATTTTCCAGTCACTGTTGATTGTGTGGGCTGTAATTGTGATACAGCTTTGTGTACCTCGCGATGTCCAACCGTCTGTTGTTGTGGCGATGCTTGCTGCGTCTTTCAGGATCTGCACTATCTTGCTCTTGGACTCTTCATAGAGGTTTGGGATCACTGTACGGGTAAAATGCGTGCGTGACGGGATACTTAGGTTCCAGTGTGTGAAGGAGTCGCCGAAATCCTTGATTTTCTACCACAGAAAATGGCCTCATATCTGCTGCGATGAAAACACCAATGTCTCTAGTTATTGCTGTGGCTCTTGTGACGCTTGACTGTGGAAGTTGAGGTCCGAATGTGTTTGTCAGCGTTGTCTGGCTTGTTTTCTTCACAGGTGCAGTTGTTGATTTGAGTACTGTGCTGTGGTGGTGCTGTAAATGTCTCTGCATCGTGCTCGTATTAGCCGCGGTGTACGGCATTGTTTTCATACAATGTTTGCATATGGTCCGTGTCTTATCAGTCACTCTCTTGCCATTTATCATTTCCGCCGGGTACCCAAAATGCTGCCAAACAAACGATTTGAAAGTGGCGGGGGCATCTTCAATTGTAATACCGTCATTTTCCGACGTCATTCTGGCTGCTTGCTGGATCAAAATCCCGCGAGACAGATTTTTAACGCGACGAGAAATATCGCTGAGATACATCTCGCGAGATCTCGTGACACGAGATCTCGTCACACCCCTCGTAGCCGTAGGAGAATGAGGCTGCAGCGTCAAAGAACGGTTAAAAGTCTGAAAGCAAAGTTTAAAGAATCCGTGAAGCTCTGTTCTTTTTACGGATGTGGGTCGCTTTAGGAGCTGCCTTGGTCAGACTGATGTCACAAAAAAATTGGATTCGGTGAGAAAATCAGATTTAGCCCTCTTTTACCTGCCGTGTGAACATAGCCTAAGATACACATCCTCTACAGAGAACACACTTCAGCAAACTTTAATACACAGTTACTGTTGATTTTTACTCTTGAATTTAACACATTAGGGGGGAAAAATCGGTCATCGGGCAGGATACACTATGGACAGGTGACCAGACCATTGCAGGGCAGACAGACACAATCATTCACACCTAGGGGCAATGTAGCATGTCCAATTAGCCCGACTGCATGTCTTTGGACTGTGTGAGCAAACCCCACACAGACACGGGGAGAACTTGCAAACTCCACACAGAGAGGACCCCAGTCACCCGGCCAGGGAATTGAACCCAGGCCCTCCTCGCTGTGAGGCAACAACGCTACCCATCGCACTGTAAGAGTAAGAGGATATAGTAAGAGGCTGCTTTCTAAAATACGTAATACTCCCTCTGACCAGCGGGTGTCGCTGTGCACCCATAGAAACATATGTTCGATTGTATTTCCTTTTAGAACCAGTTTTGGCGAATTCTACTAAAATAAGTTTACTTAAAATAAAAAGTGTATATATTATATATATATATATATGTGTGTGTGTATATATATATATATATATATATATATATATATATATATATATATATGTGTGTGTGTGTGTGTGTGTGTGTGTGTGTGTGTGTGTGTGTGTGTGTGTGTATATATATATATATATATATATATATATATATATATATATATATATATATATATATATATATATATATATTAATATTAGTACAATGCTTTTCCTGTTGGATGTGGCGTTGGATGTGTGGGCTATTAACTGGTCTTTGTCAGCTGTTGAGACTAGTGTGGTGCTAATTAAATATGTACAACCCTAATTCTAATGAAGTTGGGACGTTGTGTAAAACATACAAAAAAATAGAAAATGATTTGCAAATCCTTTTCAACCTATATTCAATTGAATACACTACAAAGACAAGATATTTAATGTTCAAACGGATAAACTTTAGTGTTTTTGCAAATATTCACTCATTTATTCACACAGGACACTTCCACTTTGCGTCAGTCAATCTCAGATGAGCTCAGGCCCAGAGAAGCCGGCGACGTTTCTGGGTGTTGTTGATATATGGCTTTCACTTTGCATGGCAGAGTTTTAACTTGCACTTGTGGATGGAGTGACGAACTGTGTTCACTGACAGTGGTTTTCTGAAGTGTTCCTGAGCCCATGTGGTAATATCCGTTACAGAAAGATGTTGGTTTTTAATGCAGTGCCGCCTGAGGGATCGAAGGTCACAGGCATTCATTGTTGGTTTTCTGCCTTACTGCTTACTTGCAGAGATTTCTCCAGATGTTGAAACCCCTAAATTCAACAATGTTGTTCACAAAGTGGTGAACCTCACCCCATCCTTGCTTGTGAATGACTGAGCCTTTCAGGGATGCTCCCTTTATACCCATTCATGACACTCACCCGTTTCCAATTAACCTGTTCATCTGTGGAATGTTCCAAACAGGTGTTTTTTGAGCATTCCTCAACTTTCCCAGTCTTTTGTTGCCCCTGTCCCAACTTCTTTGGAACGTGTTGCAAGCATCAAATTCAAAATGAGTGAATATTTCCAAAAAACAAAGTTTATTCATTTGAACATAATATAAAATATCTTTGTAGTGTATTCCATTGAATATAGGTTGAAAAGAATTTGCAGATCATTGTATTCTATTTTTATTTATGTTTTACACAACATCCCAACTTCATTGGAATTGGGGTTGTATGTTAAAGTGCTCTGTTGATCTTAACGGTCAGTTGCTTTTTTTCTATTTGCACAGATCAGGCATAACATGACAACCTCCTTGTTTCTACACTCATTTTATCAGCTCCACTTACTATATAGGGGCACTTTGGAGTTCTACAGTTACAGACTGTAGTCTATCTGTTTCTCTGCATACTTTGTTAGCCCCCTTTTTCCCTGTTCTTCTGTGGTCAGGACCCTCATGGACCCTCACAGAGTAGGTACTATTTGGGTGGTGGATCATTCTCAGTAACACTGACCTAGTGGTGATGTGATAGTGTGTGTTGTGCAGGTATGAGTGAATCAGACACAGCAGTGCTGATGGTGTCCACTCACTGTCCATTCTATTAGACATTACACCTTGTAGATGTAGAGACACTTTGTAGAACTCAGACACAATAGCTCATCTGCTGCTGCACAGTTTGTGTTGGTCATCCCCTAGTCCTTCATCAGTGGTCACAGGACACAATGCAAAGGACGCTGATGGCTGGATATTTTTTGTTAGTGGACTATTCTCAGTCCAGCAGTGACACTGAGGTGGTAAAAAACTCCAGCAGCACTGCTGTGTCTGATAGCAATAATTATAAATAATTATAAATAAATAAATAATTATTATAATGGTCTATTTATTATTGGGTCATTGTCTTTATTGGGGCATTATCTTACACACTACTACTACTACTACTACTACTACTACTACTACTACTACTACTACTACTACAACAACATGAATTGGTGTTGAGGTCATTCATCAAAGCAGGTCCGGCTGATGGCAAAAGCTTGTAGTGCGGGCAAGTGGAAGCTGTAGTCCAGCATAAAGCAGTCTTCATCGACACGTCCAAACTGCAGCACTTTCTGGTACGCTGTGGAGACACAGAAAGACTCATCAGACCCCCAGCCTGAAAAAGAGACACCACCGAGAGAGAGAGAGAGAGAAAATGACAGTCTAAACAATCAAACAGATTTGCTCCCTGATTATTATCGCTGATTTCCTTTAATGTAGAGCCCTTTACTGAGAAATAAACACAGATATAATAAGACAAAATCTTTTAAGACAGATCATGTATTAGCACTAAAAATTTTGGTTGAAAATTCCTAAGAAAGCTCACTGGTGTTACATGCATCTACCCTGTAAGTGTATCTGCGCATCTGCTAAATAATGTAAAATATTTACATAAAACGCAAAAGTTTACAGTAAATGTCTGATTTAGTTGTTCATCAGTGATCCATCCATCAATGAGATCTAACCTGCCATGCACTCTATTCACTTCATATATGGATTACAGTGTGAGCGTGATTTACAGTGTGGTAAACTCTAAATGATCGGTTATTGGTGTTGGTATCGGACTCGAAATGTTAATTTGGTTTAATTATTATCATCCCAGAAGTTGTATATCAGTGCGTCCCTAAAGCAAAGTGAAGTAGTTTGTAATGCTGTTTGTATGTCTTACCTTTTCCCCTTCCTTGAGCTCCTTGAACATACGGTAGGTCGGGCCGTTCTTGTCCATCCTGTCACGCTGGACGCAGCACTGGACTTCCCTTCGGAAACGTTCGCAGCACAGATTCCTTTAGGTCATCTGCCTGGCTGCTCGTTTATTACACTTCCTCATCCTCCTCATTGAGGAGTTTGGAGCCTCCAGTGATTATATGAGTGTCTTTCTGTGGCTCACTGAAGGCCTGAGGCTGTGGGCTGGGTTCCTGAGGAGCGAGCTGTGGAGGGAGTGAGATCTCTAGGTTCCTCATCAGGTTCTGTGCATGGGTGAAGGGGTTTCACACTGTTGAGCAGGGCTTCTCTATTTGGAGAAACTGGCCAGCTCAATCTCTGGAGATTATCTTGCTTGATCTCCAGGTCAGTGTTCTTCCTTCTTTTCTTCACTAGAGATCTTGTTCCTCATTCTTCTACCTCCACGGTCCCTGCGGTGAGCTCCATTCTCCGATATAAACCAGTTGTAACCTGGAGCGAACATTCTTTTCAGCTGCTCCTTCTTCCGCTGCTGCTGTCTGTTCACGTACTCCTGCCTAGCCTTCTGGATCTCAAGTACTCTTTCTCTATCATTTTTCTGATCCTCCTTTATCTGCTTCACAGGTTCCTGGAGCACATCTTCCTCTTTCTGCTTCACAGGTTCCTGGAGCACATCCTCCTCTTTCTGCTTCACAGGTTCCTGGAGCACATCTTCCTCTTTCTGCTTCACAGGTTCCTGGAGCACATCTTCCTCTTTCTGCTTCACAGGTTCCTGGAGCACATCTTCCTCATTCTGCTTCACAGGTTCCTGGATCATATCTTTCTCTCTCTGCTGCAGAGGTTCCTGGAGCAGATCTTCCTCTCTCTGCTGTACAAGTTCCTGGAGCAGATCTTTCTCTTTCTGCTTCACAGGTTCCTGGTCCAGATTCTCTCTCTGCTTCTCTTCTGTCTCTCGTCTTTCCTTCCCTCCTCTCCATCTCTGCCTCTTCATTTTGCCCACCTCAGTCATTTGTCTCTCTTTTTCCACCTCACTCATCATCTCCATATGAGAGTGCTTTTCTTCTTTTGCTTCCTTCTTTCTTCCCGTATTTATTTTTCCTTTCATCGCTTCCAGTTTTCCTCTGATGGTGCTATGCCTCGTTTGTTTTTCCAGCCTTCTCTCCACATCTCTTAGATGTTCATTCTTCTCTGCCATATTTTTCTCAATCATCTCTCTCTCACTCTTTATCATCTTTCTCTCCATCCCTTGCTGCACTCCAAGGTCTGGAAGCGACTCCACCTCTTTGCTCTTCTTTATGGAGGCCATTCTCTGCTTCAACTCCTCCAGCTCTCTTTTCAGCTCCTCCTCTTGCTCTTTCAACTGGAGAATGGTAGCAGCATTCCTTCTCACCACCTCATCCAAGCTTGTGGTGTTTCTCTCTTTCTGAACACATCCGGTTTCAACAATCAACTGAATATCCTCAATCCGGAGGTCCATCTCATTCTCCTGAGGCTTTTTCTGCTTTTCCGTGTTGGAATAGAAGGTAGGCAGGTATTTCTGTCCAGGTCCTGTCCAAGGCTGCTGCACAGCGTCCATCTACAGCACACAGTAAACAGCAGTTTTATACACAGTTAGACAACAGAGAACACAGTGATCATACAGCTGCACACAGTGGTGCTGGAAAGTCTGAACCCTTAATTTTCTACAGAATTTCTACAGAAATCTGAACTAAAATGTGACCAGATCTGCATCAAAAGAACAGATAAACAGATACCAATAAAAGACATAACCCAGTTATAGTTTTTCATTCGTTGGAAACAAAATTCAGAGAATTGCCCAAAATGATTCCTCTTTTCTAATTGTATACATTTTGTTGCAATTTCATTTTCAATAAGAAGTGATAAACATTTTTTCCCATTTATATTCTATTATTTACTAAAATTGTTTACATTTCTTAGATCAATTGAATGTTCTCACTGACAGTAACGATGAAAGAGGATCCGACGTCTCACCTTTCTAGCAGGGCTGACATGCTCCCTCTCTGATCTGCTCTCTTTCTCTGTCTCCAGAGCGCTCAGATCACTCAGATCGCTCAGCTCCACATGGCTATAAAGCTCTTGGAGGGTCTCCAGCTCCAACCTCTTTTCCTGGCAGACCCTCACGCGCTCCATCCACTTTCTTCGCTGAGCTCTTTCTCTTTCCTCTTTCTGTCTCTCCATCTCCTGCTGCCTCCCCCTCTTCTCCAGCTTCGACTTCTCCTTATTCAGTCTCTTTAACTCCTTCTTCATCTCATCTAACTGTCTGATCGTCTCTCTGCTCTGTTTCTGAAGCAGGAGGATATATTCCCTCTCTCTTTGCCTTTCTCGGATTTTGGTCTCAAAGCAGAAGAAGGGGATTTTGGGGAAGCAGCTGCCCCAGCACCCACAGGGTGGGGGACTGCATGGGGCGCAGAGTTCCATCTCCTCTGCTTCACCTGAAATTACACCTGGACCTGCACCAAAGAAAAAAAAAAGACAACTTTAGGATGAAGAAACAAGAGACAGAGAGAGAGAGAGAGAGAGAGAGAGAGACACACAGAGAGAGAGAGAGACACACAGAGAGAGAGACACACAGAGAGAGAGACACACAGAGAGAGAGAGAGAGAGAGAGAGAGAGAGAGAGAGAGAGAGAGAGAGAGAGAGAGAGAGAGAGAAAAAGAACAGTGTGAGAGAAAAAAGAACAGTGTGAGAGAAAAAAGAACAGTGAGAGAGAAAAAAGAACAGTGAGAGAGAGGCAGTGAGAGAGCTAAAGTGAGAGAAACATGAGAAAGGGAGAAATAGAGAAATACAGAGTGTATGAGTATATGAATATATAAACATTACCGTAAGCGTAAGGTGGTCCGCGAGCCTTCAGTGTTTGATCTCGTTCCGGAAAGAAACAACGCGACTGCTCCGTTCGGCGCTCTTTCCTGAATGAGGCTCTGATCCAAACACCTGCTCTTTTATAGCCACACTCGGCCCGGCTCTTTATGACGTCACAGCGCGCGGACTCACAGGCCCCGCCCACTTCGGCATATTCGCGTCTGAAACTTTGCTTTCTTTTATATTTAAACATTTCTATATATATATATATATATATATATATATATATATATATATATATATATATATATATATATATATATAAAACAGACCTGCTAACAGACACACAGTAGGACATGTAACGAAGTAATAATACTAACAACAATAATAATAATAATAATAAAAGCACAAAACGAATTATTAGAGACACCATATTTTCTGATCTTTATTAAGTTTGAACAGGTTTACATTCATTCATCTCACATGTTCATACTTTCATAGAAAATAACAATATTAAATAACTAGCTATGAATTCAGTTCATCCAGCATATAAAACCTTCATTAAGAAACACAATGAAACCTTGTTTTTTTAAAGAAAATGACTATATTATTTATACAGTGATGTGCTTTTTTAAAAAGAAATAGAAATGAATGTAAAATAATAAATAATTGCCTATAAATAAATGTGCATCACATGATATGAAGGTTTATGTTCACAATAACAATTTAATGTTTTTTTCTTTGTACTTTTCAGATGAATCTTACTAGTTTTAAATGTTTGTGTATTTTTACACACAAACTGTTACATTACATCAAACACAATTCATAGTCCATAATTCATAATTCATAGTCCTTGTTTAAAGCTTCACTTTCAGGGTTTTAACTTTCAGGCATGTTTGTGGCTCTGGCCACACCCACTCAGTGAGGTCACAGTGAGTAAAAGCACATATACATTAATGAACCTGACAAAAGTAAAATGAGGAAAGGCAAAGTCAGGAAACAGTCCAGGTAGGTAGTGGCAGAAGCAGGAAAGATGTGCTTTCAGTCTTTTAGAGCAGTAACATGTTTGAAAGTCTCGACATGAAGAGAAGCAGTGAAGCAGGATCTTCCTGCCATGTGATTTAGTGAGGACTTACTATCAGTTCCTGCTTGTTGATGTAAAACTTGATTACCAGTGTTACCATCTGCTGTTCAGATGCTTTGATTTCCACATTTCAGGAACTGTGCGAGTAAAAATATATTGATAGTATTCATTACACACTCAAACTCCCCACAATCCAGTTACCACATTCAGAAACACACTCATATGGCAAACAACCAGCTAAAAGTGATTGTTATGAAGTTTTCTGATCAGAATATGAATTTGTTGTGTACATAGAAAGAAGACGGTCATATAAATACCTTGAGGAAGAGGTTGTGAGAGAAAAATACTTTGAGGCAAGTCACACTGAGGCCTACACTACACGGAGACACTGAACTACTAAAACAGTACATAGAGGAAAATGATTGAAAGGACTGGAATGTATCCTAGAATGCAATGGGTGGAAAGCAGGGAAACAGTCAGTCACAGAGCTAACAGCACACACGCATTCAAACCTGTGGGCTATTTAGAGTCCTCCATTCATTGAACGTGCATGTTTTGCACAAAGAGAAGATGCAGAAAGAACCAGTGCTGAGGATGAACCCAGGAGCCTTTCCCAGAAAGGCTTTCAATGGGCAGATGGTAGGAAACACCCTGGAAAGGCTGCCAGTCCATCACAGGTTAGACACACATTCACACCTTGTGCCAATTTAGCATTTCTAGTTCGCCTGGCTGCATGTCTTTGGACTGTGGGAGGAAGAGCATGCAGACTCCACACAGAAAGGACCCTGGTTAACCAGACGGCGAATCAAACCCAGGCCCTTCTTGCTGCAAGGCAACCCCATGCTGCCAGCTCAGAAACTGATTGAGAATGAATTAAACCTACCTCAAAAAAAGAAGTACGGTGTCTAGATCAAGCACATCTGCAGGTTTCAAGAATCCACCTCTTGAGGGATACACCATATTGCCAAAAGTATTCGCTCATCTGCCTTCACACGCATATGAATTTGAGTGAGATCCCATTCTTAATCCATAGGGTTTAATATGATGTCAGCCCACCTTTTATGGCTATAACAGATTCAACTCTTCTGGGAAGGCTTTCCACAGGGTTTAGGAGTATTTATGGGAATTTTTGACCATTCTTCCGGAAGCGTTTTTGTGAGGTCAGACAATGATGTTGGACGAGAAGGCCTGGCTCACAGTCTTTGCTCTGATTCATCCAAAGGTGTTCTATCAGGTTGAGGTCAGGACTCTGTGTAGGCCAGTCAAGTTCTTCCACACCAAACTTGTTCATCCATGTCTTTATGGACCTTGCTTTGTGCACTGGTGCACAGTCATGTTGGAACAGGAAGGGGCCGTCCCCAAACTGTTCCCATAAAGCTGGGAGCATGAAATTGTCCAAAATCTCTTCATCTGCTGAAGCATTAAGAGTTCCTTTCAATAGAACTAAGGGGCCGAGTCATACTCCAAAAACAATCCCACACCATAATCCCCCTCCACCAAACTTTACACTTGGCACAATGCAATCAGAAAGTACTGTTCTCCTGGCAACCGCCAAACCCTGACTCATCCATCAGATTACCAGATGGAGATGCGTGATTCTTCACTCCAGAGAACATGTCTCCACTGCTCTAGAGTCCAGTGGCAGCGCTTGACACCACTGCATTTGATGCTTACCATTGCGCTTGGTGATGTAAAGCTTGGATGCAGCTGCTTGGCCATGGAAACCCATTACATGAAGCTCTCTATGCTGTTCTTGAGCTGGTCTGTAGCAATTGACTCTGCAGAAAGTTTGCGACCTCTGTGCACTACGCGCCTCAGCATGCCTCGACCCTGTGCTGTCATTTTATGTGGAAGGTGAAGATGTAAATTACAGGGCATTAGATTGGAAGGAGGGGTTTGAGCCCTGCTCCTCCCCCCAAACTTCAGTTATCACATAGCTGCATGTCTGTTTGAGACCCTTAATTCCACTGTGGATATTTTGTTATTTGATTTTATGATTAGTTTGTGAAATTATAAGATATTGCTTGATTTTTTCAGTGACAATAACAGAACCAACAATCATTTCCCCGTTTCAAATACTGGTTGTTCCTCATGAGATTAGTATCCCCAGGCATTCACATACTAAAAGTAAAAAATGTAACAGTGGAATGTGTGGGAGGGTTTAAGTGTGAAACTAGCATAGACAAATTTGCGAGGGAGTATGGTTTAATAGGACCACTGCACGTCTTTCAGCTGGGTCTGTTCCTCAGGTATGGACGTATTTTACAGCTCCCTGTAGTATTAGTTGTTTTTGGTCTGGCAGAATCGCTGTGTAGTGATTTTAATTCTGTATAAATCTACAGTCTGACTAGTTTTTAGAGTCAGACAGTAAGAACTGTGGAATGTATGGCTTTCTGTAACTGGCTGAGCCCAGATTTCAGTAACAGTCCACCCAATATTAGCAGAATAACAAAACCTACTAGTAGACATGCCATGCAGCATGTTATTATTGCCAGTAAACGCACATAACTGATCTCACCATCCAGAATATCTGTGGGAATTTGGGGATATTAAAGGTACCTTATCCTGTACAAGACAGCCAATTAAACATGGAAATGAATGGAAAGTAACTCATGAAGAGTATGTTTTGTTAGGACCATCACCTCCCTAAAGGCGACCCAATATAAATTTAGGGGGCGTACATCTCCAAAATACCAGCCACTGAAAATTTCAAGTATGGTTTAGCTAAATAAGCTAACAATGTATGAATATTAAAATGGTGCCTCCCTAAATGTTACAATTACCTTATTAAATAACAAATGTGTAAAGGGCGAAATTTAGAATAAACAGCCAACACCTGATTTAGAGAAAATAAATGAGGAGCTATTTATTTAGCCCTCTGAGTTTATCCCTCAGTAAAAAAATTTTTCCATTTTCTAAGCCGCTTCTCCATCAGGGTCGCGGGGGGGTGCTGGAGCCTATCCCAGCAGTCTTCGGGCGGAAGGCAGGATGGATGGACGCCAGTCCATCGCAGGGCAGACAGACACAGACAGTCACTCACACACACCTAAGGGCAATTTAGCATGTCCAATTGGCCTGACTGCATGACTTTGGGAGGAAACCGGAGAACCCACAGGAAACCCACACAGACACGGAGAGGACCCTGGTCACCCGGCCGGGGAATCGAACCCAGGCCCTCCTTGCTGTGAGGCGACAGCGCTACCCACCACGCCACCCAGATGCCCAACTCTCAAAGATAATTAAAAAAACCCCAACCTAACACATATCCTTTACACCCTGGTTAATAAAATACAATAAAAGAAATTAATAAAGCTACCCTTCGTTTAGACAGTGTGTATTAAACACTGGGCTCAGTAAACAAACACCGAACGAGTAGAAACACCCATTAAACAGTTCACGCGCTTTTTGTTGGGGCCCATTACATTGGTGCACTTTAATTTCACTCCAGAAAGCGAAAATGACTCGACTGAGTCAACCGAGTCAGTTGACTCGTTACTCACTGTTCAACAGAGCTCACTGAGGTGGCGTCTCCGGTAACCATGACAACAGCACTCACGGTTCACGAAGCTCTCCGGTGAAGCTCAGCAGTCCGAGCACTCACAGCGGGCGACAACGCAGTCCCCGCATGACATGAAGTTCAGGCCGCCATACGTGTGTGGTGTAATCTATGTGCAAGACACGAGAGGGGAATGTTTTTGTTGATGGACTGCATGCGAGTAAAGCGGTAGTCACCCAAAACCCGGTCTCGTCCTTTTTGTGTTTTACTAAAGAACCCAACACGACATGGTGTCAGAAGTGGCTCGCCGGAAAAGAGTAGGAAAGAGTGTGTTTGTATGAGAAGATAGTAGTACAGAAGTCCAGTTAGTGTAGTTAGTCGAGTAGTTTATTAAACATAAGTTAGCATGTCGCAAGAGGAGCAACCAGTGGCAGTGCGAGAGCAGCAAGCCATGCCACAGGCTCAAGCACGCGCGAACGCCTCAGCAACGTTCTCAATAAATCCACCGGAATCCTTCGACTTTTCGAAGCCACAAGACTGGGAAAAATGGATAAGACGTTTTGAACGCTTCCGAGTGGTGAGCGACTTGGACAAGTCGTCGGAATCTAACCAGGTGAACACGCTTATATACTGCATGGGTGACGAGGCGGATGATGTGTTGAGAGGGCTGCGGATAACGGACGAACAAAAACTCGTATACAGCTCAGTCAAGGACGGCTTTACGAACTTTTTTGTACCTAAAAAGAACGTGATATACCAGCGAGCCAAATTCAACATGCGAGTGCAAGAGCCAACAGAATCGGCAGACTCGTTCATCACAGCCTTGTATGCACTCGCGGAAGACTGCGGATATGGGGCACTTCGCGAGGAGCTGCTACGTGATCGAATCGTGGTGGGCATCAGAGACCGCGCACTCTCACAGAAAATGCAGATGGAGAGAGAGCTGGACTTAGCGAAAGCCATCAACATGGTCAGGCAAGCGGAGGACATTAAACGGCAACAAATAGATATCCGGGGAACCCCGCATGCAAACAAAGCGACAGTGGACGCAGTGCACAGCGACAAAGGGAAAAGACCGGCCTGGAAAAACAAAAAGCAGCCGGCGAAGCAGACCAAGGATAAGCACGACACACAGGTGGCAGAACAGCCATGCCAGAGATGCGGTAAGACGCCATTTCATACAAAATTCAGTTGCCCTGCAAAGAATGCAGATTGCCATAACTGTGGGAAACGTGGGCATTACGGCAAAGTGTGTAAGTCTGCCAAGCGTGTGAGTGCAGTCTCAGAAGACGCAAATAAAAACATATTCCTTGGCATTGTAGATGCAGGCAAACAGGCATGGACAGTAGACCTAAAGATCAGAGACACTAAAGTGAAATTCAAGATAGACACAGGGGCTGACGTTACTGTCATACCCGAGCAGGCGTACAGACAGATATATGGAGGTGTATCCAGCAGCCTCGCTCCAGGCAACAAAGTGCTGTTTGGGCCTGGGCACGTGCCACTGCCTGTAGTTGGAGTAACCAGAGAAGTGCTGCACAGTGGGGACAAGCACACCACAGAGGATTTGTACATAGTTAAACACCTGAACACAGCTCTACTGAGCAGACCTGCATCAGTCAACCTCAGACTGGTGGCAAGGATAGACAGCATAGACTTGGACTCAGTAAAGCAGACATACCCGAAGTTGTGTGATGGCCTAGGTCTAGTACAACAGCCGTACACCATCAAGCTTAAGCCTGGCGTCAAGCCTGTGTCTTTGAAGGCGCCACGACGTGTCCCACTGCCTCTGATGGGAAAAGTAAAGCAGGAGCTCCAGCGCATGGAAAAGCTCGGAGTCATCAGCCGGATCGACGAACCAACTGAGTGGTGCTCCGGCATGGTGGTGGCACCAAAGAAGGACAAAGATGAGGTCCGCATCTGTGTCGATCTCACCCCTCTGAATGAAGCTGTATGTAGGGAAAAGTTCATCCTCCCGTCCGTCGACCAGACCCTTGGCATGCTGTCAGGTGCAAAGTTCTTCTCGAAGATCGTTTTGGCAAATCCCCCTGACCAAAGACTGTGCCCACTACACTACATTCATTACCCCATTCGGACGCTACTTCTTCAACCGCTTACCATTCGGCATCTCGTCTGTGCCGGAACACTTTCAGAACCAAATGGTGAAGGTGACCGAGGGGCAGGAAGGGGTCGTCTGCCACATGGACGATGTCCTCATATGGGGGTCCACGCAAGCGGAGCACGACACCCGTGTGCACGCCGTTCTGCAGAGGGCACAAGAGGCAGGCATCACTCTGAACATGGCCAAATGTGAATTCAGTAAGACAACGGTGAAGTTCCTCGGCTACGTCATCTCGTGGAGGGAGTGACCCCGGACCCTGAAAAGACATGCGCCGTGCGAGAGATGGATCCACCACAGAACATCAGCGAGCTCAAGAGCTTCCTGGGCATGGTGAACCAGCTAGGCAAATTCGTGCCAAACCTTGCTGAAAAAGACAAAGCTCTGAGGGACTTGCTGTCGAAAAAGAACCAGTGGTACTGGGGCCCAGAGCAAAGCAAAGCATTCACCACTCTCAAAAAGGAGCTGTCGTCCACCCCGATGCTGCAGCTGTACGACCCAAACAAAAACCTGAAAATTTCAGCCGACGCCTCATCATACAGGATAGGTGGCGTTCTCCTTCAGGAGCAGCAGGGCGCCTGGGCGCCAGTGGCATACGCATCCAGAGCACTCACGAACACGGAGCAGAGGTACGCTCAGGTGGAAAAAGAGGCGCTGGCCCTGACCTGGGCATGCGAAAGATTCAGAGACTTCATCATCGGCCTTCACTTCAAGCTGGAGACCGACCACAAACCCCTCGTGAGCCTGCTAGGTGGACAAGCACTGGACACACTCCCTCCTAGAATACAGAGATTCAGGATGAGACTCATGAGATACAAGTACACCATCACACACGTTCCAGGGAAGAGCCTCACGACTGCAGACACGCTCTCCCGGGCTCCGCTGAAGCCTGGCGGTGCGACAGATGGCGACGGCCTGATGGAAGAGACGAACATTTACGTAGACTCTGTGTTGGCAAAGCTGCCAGCAAGCGAGGCTTACCTGTCAGAACTGCGCAAACAGCTGAGTGAGGACAGCATCTGTTCCGAGGTGATGAGATACTGCGCGGAGGGCTGGCCAGATCGCAACAGACTGGACTCTCTGGTAAGACCCTACTGGGCTGAAAGAGCCGTCCTCAGCACACACAATGGACTGTTACTGCGGGGCACTAGACTAGTGATCCCCTCAGTGAGGAGGAATGGGGTGCTAGAGAAGATTCACGAGGGGCACCAGGGCATAGTCAAGTGTCGTGAGCGGGCTAAGCAGTCAGTGTGGTGGCCGGGGCTCAGTAGCCAGATTGAAGAGCTGGTGCTGAAATGTGCTGCGTGCGTCAAAGAACGAACTAACCCAACCGAGCCTCTCATGCCAACCAAGCTGCCAGACAGGCCATGGCAGAAGCTTGGGGCCGACTTGTTCTCATTGAAGAACACCAACTACTTACTTGTTGTGGACTATTTCTCAAGGTACATAGAGATTGCGCAGCTGAGGCCAACTAGGTGTGCTGATGTCATAGTGCACCTCAAGTCCATTTTTGCCAGGCATGGCATACCTGAGACTTTAATCACAGATAACGGGCCGCAGTTTTCAGGTGCCCAAATGACAGCATTCGCAGAGTATGAGTTCGAGCACGTGACGAGCAGCCCGAGATACCCTCAAAGCAACGGTGAGGCAGAGCGTGCCATCCAAACCATCAAAAACCTGCTGGAAAAAGCTCCTGATCCGTACCGTGCACTGCTGGCCTACAGGAGCACTCCCCTGAGCAACGGCTTCAGCACAGCCCAGCTGCTAATGGGCCGGCGGCTACGCACCACTGTGCCTTCATTCCCTGCTATGCTCGATCCAGCCATCCCAGACCTACGAGCAGTGCAAAGCAGAGAGAGAGTGAGAAGATGGATGGACGCGAACAACTACGACCACAGACACAGGGCGAGAAATCTCCCCCACCTGTCTCCAGGGGACCGCGTGTGGATTACAGATTCCAAGACACCAGGTACCGTCACGTCTGCACACGCGACACCCAGATCTTACTTGATCGATGGACCCCAGGGCACCATCAGGAGAAATCGCAGACACCTGGTGCCCATGGCGCCCGACAACAGCGACGGGACACAGGATCAAGCTGCCAAAGCAGACCCTGCCCGAGACACTGTTGCGGTGTCCACTGAGAAGTCACAAGGGTCTCCTCCAATCATCCGTACCAGGTCAGGCAGACCTGTCATCAAGCCAGAAAGACTGGACTTGTGAAGCTGGAGGAAAAAAAAAACTGATAAACCAATGTGAAAACCAAAACAAAAGAGAAAGGCTATATGATGTTATGTTGAATGTTGGTCTAGGTGACATAGCGATGTAGGGGGGGGAGTTTAACCAGAAATTTGTTACATGTTGATTTCAGTGGCCTGCAGGTTAAGTTAAAGACGGCCTTAAATATGAGGGACTAATATGGTTACTTTCCCTCAGTAAGAATGTGTTTCACAGAGGTCAGCATATTGTGCAAGCATCCAGGGCAGAAGCCTATAGGAAGTAAACACATTGGTGATAAATGCAATGGTAGGTTACATGTAAGGTTAATACAAATTAAGCTAGAGTTCCATGTTTAGTTAAACAATTCTCAGGAGGGGAGATGTGGTGTAATCTATGTGCAAGACACGAGAGGGGAATGTTTTTGTTGATGGACTGCATGCAAGTAAAGCGGTAGTCACCCAAAACCCGGTCTCGTCCTTTTTGTGTTTTACTAAAGAACCCAACACGACAACGTGTTCAACCAACACACGAAGCCCGGCCGCGCCGCTCAAGACAAGTGTTAGTAACCGCAGCTCCCCCAGCTCTCAGTCCGTTGCTGTACACCAGTACCCCACAGTCCGGCTGAACTGCTTCTCCAGCTGTTCCGCAATAAAACTGAACTGAAACACTGCGGTTTGGGCCGCTATATAGCGTAATACGGCTGTAACTTTGTGGTGGAACAAAGAAAAATCTATCAAATCAAAGAGTCAGAACACAAACCTCTCTCCTCCACTGTCTCTCAATCTCTCCCATAGGCAGTGACGTTCCCCTCTTAGTTCCGCCCATACTCAGCGCGGATTGGATAGAAAAATGTCTGTCAAGCTTTCCACTCGTATGACTGGCTGAGCTGAACAGGAACCCAACAGATAAATGGCGCGAAAACAAAAAAGACTTCTGGGAAATGGAGTTCTTGCACACTTACAAGGAAAAACAAAGAAAATAACACAAATACAAATAAACACGACAATTTTAAGGGTCCTACATATATATATAGATATGTATATATGTATATATATATATATATATATATATATATATATATATATATATATATGAAATATATATATACACACACACACACACACACACACACATATATATATATATATATATATATATATATATATATATATATATATATATATATATATATATATATACATACACACTTCTCAAAAAAATCATTTATCCATTTAGCTGAAATTCCATTGCAGCAATGCAAATTGTACTCAGTACTTTGTATGGCCTCCTTGTGCTTGTAGGCATGCATGAAATCGTTGGGGCATGCTCCTCCCAGATCTGGACCAGGAGTAGGATGGACCAAAACATAATGTCCCAGAGGTGTTCTACTGGATTTAGGACAGGTGAGCTGCCTGCATACTCTCCCCACATGATGCCGGGCAATGTCGTGCACCAGGAGGAACCCAGTACCCACTGCACAAACGTAGGGTCTGACAGTGGGTCCAAGGATTTCACCCCAATACCTAATAGCAGTCAGGGTGCCGTTATCTAGCCTGTAGAGGTCTGTGCATCTTTCCAGGGATATGCCTACCCAGACCATCACTGACCCACCACCAAACCTGTCATGCTGAATGATGTTGCAGGCGGCATAACATTCTCCATGGTGTCTCCAGACCCTGTCATGTCTGTCACGTGTCCTCAGTTGAAACCTGCCCTCATCTGTGTAAAGTACAGGGTGCCAGTGGTGGATCTGCCCATTCTGGTGTTCTATGGCAAATGCCAATCAAGCTCTACAGAGCTGGGCAATGAGCACAGGGCCCACTACAGGACGTCAGGCCACCTTCACAAAGCCTGTCTCTGATTGTTTGGTCAGACAATTTCACACCAGTGGCCTGCTGCAGTTCATTTTTTAGGGCTCTGGCAGTGCTCATCCTGTTCCTCCTTGCACAAAGGAGCATATACCGGTCCTGCTGAGGGGTTAAGGACCTTCTACGGCCTTGTCCAGCTCTCCTAGAGTAACTCTTCCATACTCTTAAGACTGTGCTGGGAGACACAGAAAACCTTCTGGCAATGGCACGTATTGATGTGCCATCCTGCAGGAGTTGGACTACCTATGCAACCTCTGTAGGGTCCCGGTACCGCACCATGGTACTAGTAATGACGCTGATCCAAGCCAACTGCAAAACTAGTGAAAAATCAGTCAGAAAAGATGAGGAGGGACAAAAGTCACTGGCCTCCACCTATTAAACTATTCCTGTTTTGGGGGTCGTCTCATTGATGCTCCTCTAGTGCACCTGTTATTAATTTTCATCGGGTGGAAGGCAGGATACACCCTGGACAGGTCGATGTTTAGAAGTTCAAAACTTAAATAAAAATAAGGAGTCCAAAGATAAACTAAGGATTATTTTAAACAAAGCAGGAGCAGTGTAGCCTGGACTTGAGGAAGTGTGGTCCCTTCTTGCTCTGGCCACACCCTCCAGGTAGCATCACCTGCTTTAATCTGCCAACAGCTCTTCTAGTCCAGCCAATATATGGGGTTAAGACAAACAAAAAAAAGGAGCATGAGACACATACAAACCCAGATACACATCAGTCTCCTAAATGTTTTGGGCTAATTAGCCGCTCTATGATGCCTGTTTTTGTTTTGAGCTTAACTCAAACAACCAGGCCATGTGCTCATTAACACCCATCCAGCTGTTTATTTTCTGTCATTTCAGTATATGAGACACATCTAAACCCCAAAAATAATCTTTACTCCTACAGTCCATTTTATCAGGTCCACTGATCACTTCATACAGCAGGTGCTATTTGGGTGGTGGATCATTCACAGCACTGCAGTAACACTGACGTGGAGGTGTGCTAGTGTGTTTTGTGCTGGTCTGAGTGGATCAGACACAACAGTGCTGCTGGAGTTTTCAAACACTGTGTCCACTGACCGTCCACTCTATTAGGTGCATCTGTGTTGTCAGTCCATTTTGTAGATGTAAAGTCAGAGACAGTAGCTCATTTGCTGCTGCACACCTTCGTCAGTGGTCACAGGACGCTGCGCACAGGACGCTGTTGGCTGGATATTTTTGGTTGGTGCACTATTCTCAGTCCAGCAGTGACACCTCCAAAAATCTCCAGCAACACTGCTGAATCTGATCCACTCAGACTAGCACAAAACACAGGAACACACCACCACCACGTCAGTGTTACTGCAGTGCTGAGAATGATCCATCACCCAGTGGCGCAAAAAGGGGGGTATGCAGCGTATGCGGCGCATATGGGCGCTGCACTAGAGGGGCACCAAAACGATGCCGGAAAATTATTTCTAGTCTGCATTTTGAGCTGTTTGTTCTAGTATGATAATACACATCAAAAAACAGCACAGCACTAATCAGGCGCCCATCCACTTCTCAAAGTGGTTGAAAGACAGCAGGTTGGTCAGTTTATACGCTTTATTCACCTTTGTCTACCAAAACGAGACTGTAGGATACGAAAGTAGCGTTGGACCACTGGGTTCTAGCAAAGCTGCCTCACTGCTGAGTTCCCAAATGCACTTATTCAAACATAAAGGAATCTAATAGAGGTCAAACCTTCCATAGTTTCCCCAAAGATCCCGTATTTCACCGTGAATTGATTCACACAATCAGAAGAGATCGCCTTTTCAGTTTAAGATGTATGTTACTGTGCTAGCTAAGGCTAGCCATATTAATATTACCCAGCCAGCCAGATGAATGATAGCAGTGAGGCAGCAAGCTAACGTTAAAGCTAAACTTGGTTCTCCAGCTACGACCTGATTAACCCTGAACTGGTTATTTTCTCGGTTTAACTTCAAAACGAGTGACATTAGTCAAGCCATAGCTCTTTATAGTAGCCTGTTTAGCTAGCTAACCTAGCTAGTCAACATTCTAGTTAATATCCTAACCGTGGTAGCCTGGTCTAAAGCTCAGCTCGCTGGTGTCACTAAATCATCTTAAACTCTTAGTTTCTAGCCACATTCAGCCTGTAGCTGTTTTAGTTGAGTTTTCCTTTACATTTTTATTTATTTTGTCCTTTTATTTATTTAATTTTCTGTTTTACCTTTTTATTTATTTTATTCCATACTTTTCGCCTTTTACCTTTTTATTTCATTTATGTCTTCCTTTTATTTATTCTGTCTTCTGTTTTACTGTTTATTTTATTTCCATAATTTACTTTTTTATATAAACTTGGTGTTTTAACTCTCTTTCTTTGTGCTTATATTTTATTATTCTAATTATTAATCTCTATTTTATTGTGTTACATTTTAGCCTGTCCACTTATCAGTTTATTCTGAATTATTTTATTTCTTCTTAATTAAATCCTCATTGCTTGTTTTTTGCTCTTACCATTTAATTTGTATTCTGTTTATAAAGTTCCTTATTTTAGCTTGCCTGCTTAAATATTTGATTTTAATTTTAATTTTTTTCAGTCACTTTAAGTTAAGGGGTGGGGTTTTGGGGGGGGGGGGGGCGCCGATAATATGTTTGCATCCACCTCAGAAAGTATGTAGTTGCACCCCTGCCATCACCCAAATAGTACCTGCTCTGTGAGGGTCTATGGGGGTCCTGACCACTGAAGAACAGGGTAAAAGGGGGCTAACAATGTATCAGAGAAACAGATGGACTACAGTCTTTAATTGTTGAACTACAAAGTGCACCTATAGAGTAAGTGAAGCTGGTAAAATGGACTATGAGTGTAGAAACAAGGAGGTAGTCATAATGTAATGCCTGATCAGTGAATCTTGCTGAAATGTTTAAATTGCAGCAGTTTTATTTCAACAGTTGCCAACGTTTTGCACAAAATTCTCTGGTTTGTATTCAGTTATTTTTGTTGGTTTTTGTTAGGAAATACCTGGAATGATTGACTTTGCCTTTAGTCTTAATTTTTGTTGGATATCATGCCTTTGGGTGTGTACGTTTGATTGTTGGTCACACTTTCTGGTGATCTTTTTGTACATTTGCAACTTTTCAATTGTTTCTTTCTGCTGCAGGATCAAATGCAGTGTCTTGTTCACGCTTTCAGTTGGGTCTGTTTGGTGAATCAGGTGGAGATTCATAAACATTCTGACAATGGTGCTCTCAAAGTAGCTAAAAAATAATGCACTACTTTTCAAAAATGAGCTATAAAGTAGCTGCTATACATTTTGGAAAAATAGCTACAAAGTAGTTAACTGCTAATTTTTCAGTAGCTATCCCAAACCTGCGCTAATGTTTACTTCAGCAAGGTTTTAGCCAAAATTATGGCAGAACCATGGCAGTTAAACAGAGATCCTCCCCAGGTCTCTTGTGATTGGCTTACAGTTTTCACATTGAATCTGTAGCAGCCCAAGCAGAGGCAGCGCTGCTATAATGTTTATGGGGGGCTAAAGCCCTAAAACTGGCCTAGCAATTCTTATTTGTGTCAGTTGGGCTATATTTATATACAGTTATCTCCAGCCTCGTTGAAGCACTATATGACGTCCTCTGTTGGACGAAAATAAAAAAGGATATGTTTTTAAATAAATAAACAAATAAGTTTATATTGTTTTGGTGACATCATCAGTGTCAACCAACCAACCTATGCTGACTTCACAAAAATGATTACAAATCCAAATTTATCCCCATTATATTGTCGGGACCAAAGAGCTCCCCGCCCTCCGCTCCAAAGTTCCCAACAATGTGGAAAAACGTTACTAATTAATTAAAGTTAAATCAAAGTTTTGATTTTAATTTAATCTGTTCTTGATGGTAAAAATGGGTCGCGAATTAAAAAGATTGAAAAAGCATTTTTGCAAAAGTTAAAGAAAAGTGAAGAGTCAATCTTGCAAAAAAGTCAAAGTCAGATAAAAAACCAAACTTCAGCCGTAGGTTCGGTTCGAAGGGAAGAAAAGACGTCTTTATTAGTTCCAGTGTGACAGGTTGGCGCCCGAAAGCCAAAATGTGCAGACAATACAAACACATTACATCTTATACCCAAAGGTGAGCAACCTTATCACCCCTCCCGGGGGGTGAGATCATCGCTCCACCCATTTTTGATACATCCTGAAATCACCTTGGATACCAATAGAACTGTTTTTCTCTAGCTTTCAAATAACACTTATTTCTCACCCAACTCATGTTTTTTAATTAATTTTCTCTGCCTTGTTTTGTCAGGCTTCCCTATCCTCCCTGTGTCTGTTGTTTGTAACACTTTCTTATTAATTTGGCTCAAAGACCGGTTCTTACCAACCCTTATCAGCTAGCCTTCCTATCCCCAGCTACCTTTTACTGTAAAGGCGGTTTCTTGCTCTTTCTGATCTTCGAGATATTTGTCCTACCACAATGGCTCCTTTCATTACACTACCCTGCTTTGTGTCTGGAATAGAGTTCACGTTATCCCATATGGTAGTGGTTAACACCTCTTCCTTCTACACTCTAGACTGGGGTTCAATCCCCCACCAGGGCAAGCGCTATACCAATACACTTTACCAATACCAATACACTATACCAAAGAGTCCTTGGGCAAGACCCCTAACATCACCTTGGCCTACCTGTGTAAAAATGATCTGGATAAGAGCGTCAGCCAAATGCCGTAAATATATATGGAAATATCGGGCCTGTTTTTCCCGGTCCCTGTCTGCCTGCCTCAGTTAAATGCTTATAGGCTCTTCTGTCTCAGTTTAGTGTTTAGAACTCTGTCTTTAATAATTTCTAAGTTAATGATTATTACAAAACTTTTATTAAAAGGTGATTTAAGGACATATTTCTTCAAAAACCCCAACATTCCCTCCTATCTCATGAGAAACTAATCATGAGATTTCATACTTATCAGCTCATGTATAGATTACAAGTGTAATGGTTACAAGTGACAAACTGCAACGTTAGTGAAACTGCTTGAGAATATAAGTCATACTAACATCAAACCCGGTTAGTAAAGTGAGATTAAGTACATCAAACTGTCTAATAAACAATGTTAATGTAAGTGTTTAAAGTTAAAATATCAAATAAGAATTAAATCAAATAAAACTTCAAAAGTTATAAAAGTAAAAAAGTGTTACAGATTGCTACATCCTAAAAAGGTGCATAATTGATAGTCAAAAATGAGTCAAAAGTGTAAAAAAAGTGGTTCTAAAACTAAAATCTTAAAATCAAGAAATGTAAAAATTGAAGAATTAAAAATTGAAGAATTAAAAATTAAGAATTAAAAAAAGTAAAAATTAAAAGTCAAAAACTTTTAAAAATCAAAAACTTTACCACTTCCCTCCTCCAGGGAAGGACCCACATAAGAGCAATGAAACCACTGCCATATTATCATAATAATATTGAATAATTCTGGTCCTAACTCAAGCCCTCGGCATATAACAGTGACCAACCACAACTCCTTGTAGTTGGGCAACGTGTGTTTAACCGGAAAAGCAAATCAGACTCATACATATGAAAACAATTTAAATTATGCAACAGAGGTGGGTTTGAGTCCATAAACACAAAGCAGTAAAATCCAAGTAAAAGGTAAGGCAAGGCCAAAAACTTAAAGAGTAAAGTTAAAAGGTAAAAAATTAAAAATGTAAAAAACGTGAAGATTGAAAATGTAAAAAAAATGTAAAAATAAAAAATGTGTGTGTGACACTAAAATCTAAGAAGTGAGAAACAAACAAAGTAAATGTGAGAAAAAAAACCAAAGATAAATGTGTGATTAGGTAATACATGATAGACAAGACAGTAAACAAAGCAATGTAAAAAGCCGTATATAAAGGATTAAAACGTCGTGTAAGGTTAAATGATTACAAGCGTGAAAATAAAACAAGGTGAACGTGAGGCTAAATATTGATAAAGGATAAACAAACTAAATACTAATAAGGAAAAAAAACAACCCAAATACTAATAACTAAAACTAATAAGTGAAAAACAAACAAGATAGCTATGTATACAGTTAACTTGTAACATACAAGACAAAGGATTACAATGTTTATAGATGATGTGGCGTGCCATCTTCTGCCCTCTTGACTTTGCAGTAAGTAGAAGGGCAAGTTGCAGGCGAGAACGAGAGGTCATTAATACGTCGATTCTGCCTGATCGATCATTGGATCATCGTTTAGATGTGAGAAGTGTCATTAAGACGATCTGGAAGATTGTCATACAGGGGCAGATTTCCATACAGTTTGTTATCATCGTAATCATTAGTCATCATCTGGTGCACATGTCTTGAGTCCTTCCTGGTTAGGGCTATTACCTTCGACATCTTTGAAAGTTTTTCAAGCCAAACTGAGTTTGAACGCCACTACAAGTTGATTGTCCGTAAAATCACTGTGGACAATATTTTAATACAATCACTCTGCTCTCTGTTGAGGAGCCAAGAGCTCTTTTTTTCATATACTGCGTCAGCCGTGCTGTTTATGTAAATAACATTGGCTCCTGTCCACATTTCAAATTTCCATTTTCATTCAATTCAATTCTCTGTATTCCTCTGTAGGCGGGGTCACACTCACTATGTGTGAGTGAGGGAGTGACTTCTGAGTTCCTTCGTGGGCGGGGTTATGTCTGAGTGACTTCTCTGAGTATCTCCGTGGGCGGGGTTATGTGTGAGTGACTTCTGAGTTTCTCCGTGGGCGGGGTTATGTGTGAGTGACTTCTCTGAGTTTCTCCGTGGGCGGGGTTATGTGTGAGTGACTTCTCTGAGTTTCTCCGTGGGCGGGGTTATGTCTGAGTGACTTCTCTGAGTTTCTCCGTGGGCGGTGTAATGTGTGAGTGACTTCTCTGAGTTTCTCCGTAGGCGGGGTTATGTGTTAGTGACTTCTCTGAGTTTCTCCGTGGGCAGGGTTATGTGTGAGTGTTGGCCTCAAATTGAAAAACGGGCATATATTTTTCAAAAAACAATAAAATTTCTCAGTTTCAACATTTGATATGTTGTCTTTGCAGTATTTTCCTTGAAAATATGGTTTACAAGCTTTGCATATTATTACATTCTATCTTTATTTACATTCTGCACAGCATCCTAACTTTTTTGGAAATGGGGTTGTAGTTAAAAAAAGTATATGTAAGTATAAAGTAACAGTCAGTTCAGTAATATGGTGGCACAGTGGGTAGCACTGTTGCCTCACAGCAAGAAGGGCCTAGGTTCAATTCTGCCTGGGTGATGAAGGATTTAATGGGTGTGTATGTGTATATACAACTTGTAGTAAACCTCAGTGCATACTCATTTTACTTTTATAAATATAAAAAATGAGCCAATTTAGTGACATGAAGTACTGAAATGGTACACTTACAAGTATACTACTAGTACATTGATATTAGTATACTTAGTACATAAAATATACTTAAACTAACTTAAGTTTACTTAATAACAAGAACTTCAAGTATAGTTTTTTTTTCATAAGGCAAGTCTGCTTCTCCCTCAGGGTCGCTGGAGCCTATCCCAGTGGTATGTCAGAAAACAGACAGGGAAAATTACTAAGGGCCTTTCACACCCAGGATACGGTATGTTTGAACTATTCCCACCCAGCAGGCTCTACAGAACACCTACCACCAAAACATCCAGGCACAAGAACAGTTTCATCCTCTAGCTGTTAAGCTATTGAGTGAACACTCACACAAGGCATGTGCCTAAACACCCCTTACTCTGATCTGAACTGGGTAATATTCAATTATAGTTTTGCAACATTATGTATTATTATGTCATATTTTGGTTTTCAGCTGTGCAATATTTTTGGTCTTTGTTGTAGTTTTTAAGGACTGTTTTTTTGCCGTATTTAAGCACCATGTGGGTCCCAAACCATGTCTATTGTCTTATCGTTATTCATAAACACTGTGTCATGGCAATTTTAACCCAGAGACAAATTCATTGATTCTAATATTTCTACTTCAAAAACAGAATGTTTCAATTCACCCTAAAATCCAAGGAATGACTGCAGAATTACATATGAATATGTATAATATGCATAATATTAATTTGTCTTACCTTATTCATTGAAACTAAATGCACCAGCCTGTACTTTCTGTTTAATATAGACCTTAAAATGCCTTTACATAAAGTACATCATTTCATTTCTTCACACTAATTCATTGCTCCTCTTCTGATTACTTTCCTCAGTCATTTCCATCAGTCATCATTCGTTTTACTTCATTCACCACTTCCACTGCTCTTTTGTAGAGTTTGTCTCTTTCTGCTTTTTCTTCGAGGCTTTCTCTTTTTTTCTCTGCAGAATCCTTAGCAATAAGATTCATCTTGTTAAGTTCACAGGCCTCGATGGCTGTTATTAGTTTGTCAGATGGGACTTTCAAGGCCTTGTGAGGTTTAGTGTTTTTAGGCAAGTGAAAAGCCAGACACACATGATCCCAAACATAATCTGTTTTGTTTACATGTTGCACTTCAACTCCTTTGTCTGAGGTTAAGATTTTATACTGGATGTTGTCAGAAATGGCCTGTGCGTGCCAGATAATTTTCCCCTTCTCATAATGAGCAAATCTGCTCTCTTCAAGAAGTGGCATTGCTTCAAAAAGCTTGTTGTCTTGAGGACTGTGAATCAGCACAGCGTACAGAATCTCCTGTTTGTAGAACATGGTCTTGAAGACCCTCAGAACTGGCTCCTCTCCTCCACAGTGCTGCTGCTGGTACAGCTCCATCAGGTCAGTCAGGGGGAAGGTGAATCTGTAGTTCCCATAGCGGGACTCACGCTGGAACACTGGTGAGTCAGTGAACTTATTCAGGAATGGCTCATGACTTTCGATTTGCTCTGGTGACAGTTTTGGGAAATTCTTCTGCAAATAGCGCTCCTCTGCGGATTTGATCTCCTCTTCATCGATATATAAGGACCACCATGAGAAGCCGTCATTAGGTGGTCTGAACTCTTTGGACTCCATTATCATTCGGAATGGTCCCTCAGTAGTGACGTGGGTCACACTTGGAACATGAAATTCAACTGGAGTTGGGTATGGTGGCACATCATTGCCCAAGTACCCCAGTATCTTTGGTTTGTCGTGATGTCTATTTGATTTCAGCCTACCACAGTCCTTATTTCTCTGCTGGGCCACCTGACATATCTCCGGCCAGAGTGTAGAGTCTTCCTGTATCTTTATTTTCAAGTCTTGTACACTCATGTGCTTCCCCTCAATGGATATCTCGATTATTCCACGTGAATTGTATTTCACTTTGAATTTCCCCTGTAAAGATAAGTTAGTACATTCATTGAACAAATAACAGTTAGAAATAAAGAAATAAACTATGAGGAACGTTTTTCGTTCATTAAGGTACAAACAATCTAAATGTGCTCTAAAAGGTACAACAATGGTTTTAAGGTCCAATTATAAACCTTAAATAATATAATTCAAAATGAGATAATAATAAAAGTACATATTTGTGCCTAATGTTTTAAATCAGAACAATAAAATAAAAAGCCTGGAGACGAGACGGGGTCTGTGGAGTCAATACAACTTAGAGAATATCATTTCAACGGATTATAGTACAATTATGTTCCCTGACTAAACTGAGATGTATCTTTGAGGGTCCCACCCCAGTGATAAGAGGGGGACTGCCCCAGTGATCGTTTCAGATGTTTTTTTTTTGCTAAGAGTGTAGAGAAGAATGTGCATATACTCTTAAACTGTTGTGTTAAAAACAACACACTGTCTTTAACTAACATTTAACACATCTGTGTGTTCAGTAAAGCACAAGGCCTTTTATGTTAATTTCAGTGGTGAACAGTAACTACGTAAATGTAATTTGTTACTGTATTAAAGTAGTTTTTGTGTATCTGTACTGTACTGAAGCATTTTAGGTGACTTTTTCCTTTCACTCCACTACATTTCAAGTCAAATATCTGACTTTTTCCTTCACTACATTTTGAGAAATCTGTCGTTCCTTTTGGTTTCTGTGTGTAGAAAAACGTAACATGTCAAAACGAAAGAAGCGCAAGGCCAGAGCACCAATCAGGGCACAGCGGTCACTTTGTTTAGAGCTGGTTTTGACCTGTTGGTCATACCGACCCAGTGCAGCACACGGTTCAACGTCAGCGCAGCAGCATAAAACTTTGGGAGAGTCTGTTCAACAGAAATGATGAACTAACCTAACTTTGTGTAAATAGAGCACAATATAGAAATATGTCCACATATGCAGTCGAGACTGACGCGGCTTTTTTCTGAATTTCTACAAACACCATTTCATTTTATAGTAAATTAGTTTGGGCTGGTTTATGTTTATGAACAGAGGCCTACAGATCAACATAGTAAAGGAGCTCATCTGTGATCCTGAGTTTAAAGCCAGTTTTTATTCAACTTAAACTTGGAACTAAGTTGTAAATCAATCTTAAACTGAAACTTTGCTTGAGTGTAAAAAGTGATTTCAGAGCCACTCGGTTCTCCCTGATAGAAACTGTTTACCTTCAGTGTTTTGTGCTTATGATCATTTTAATAGACATCAGTGTCACTAATTAATGACGTTCTATTAAAAGACTGGTTTACCAAGAGAGACGCTGGAGGACTTTCACCTAGATGAGTTAATAAAGTGAGTCTTGTTACAAAAATAGCAATAGCACATTAAATTCATTATTCATCTTTGTTACTTTTACTTTTGGTGCTTAAGTACATTTGGAGGCAAATACTTTTATACTTTATATACTTATAGTTATACTTTATATAAGGGAGAAACTTCTACTTTTATTAGAGTAATATTTCACCTTGTGTATCTTTTACTTTAACTCATGTACTTCGTCCACCACTGGTTATTTTGTATGTGTCAAAACAGAAATCAATATTAAAACAGGTCACACAGGTAAATGTGTTGTTTTTAACACTCCAAGAACTGAAGATCTCTCAAAAAAAGAATAACACACTGTAAAATGTTGTTCTATGGTCTATGCAGCACCTGTTTGATAATGGTTTAATGTAACAACAAGGTGTTCTGCTATTAATACAAGCTTGTCAACATAATCGTGCAGACCATTTGCATGCTTAAATGTTTCTTTGGGTGTTTGTGGTTTTATATGTAGACCGGGCACTACACTGACCACTCTTAAACCTCTAGAAGCGTTGTCCGCTGTCTGACTGATGATAATTGATCTCTTAAGAGCTGAGACCCCCTTTACAGCTATTGATTTACCATGACTAGTGAGAAACTGTGCAAAGACAGACCGACATAGAGCAGTGCAGCATCCTTGTGAAAGGATGTAGGATCAAAATCTTTCTACAATGTCATGGAACAATTTCTGCTTTTATACATGGTTTTAAAAGTCCAACAAAACAACCACCAAATCCTAATAACAAATTAAACTGTGCTCAGTTGTGTCTTATTCTTCATACAGGAAAATGAGGCAATCAGGCACAAATATGAAAATTATTAGAACCCGCGGCCTCAAACTGTTTGAAATAGCACTTGAAATGAATGGATGAACGAGTGAACGAATCAGTGAATGAATGAATGAATCAATCAATGATTGAATATTATTAAATTACTCAAGTATCTGTCTAGCAGTACATTTACTATCAATACAGACAGATCTCCTTACCTCAGATTCAGAAGTAGTTGCCATGTTTAGTCTGTTGTTCCACAAAAACCCACCAAAATCAGAAAATCAGGTCTCCAGCTGACTGAACACCACCCAGTGAATGTGAAAAAACAAATGCCTCTTTTATATCAGTTCGCTCCTACACTCCCACATGGGGCGTCATTGGGTGGAAATATGAACGGAGTGGATCAGACGCAGCAGTGCTGCTTGAGTGTTCAAAGACCTCACTGTTGCTGTTGGACTGAGAACCAAATATGTCCTGTGGGCAGCATCTTGTGACCACTGATGAAGGACTTATAATGAGGTTGACTAACACAAGCTGTGCAACAACAAAAGAGCTACTGTGTCTACATCTACAACTACAATTCCAGTGAGGTTGTGACATTGTGTAAAACATCAATAAAAACAGAATGCGATGATTTGCGAATTGAATACACTACAAAGACCAGATATTTAATGTTCAAACGGATAAACTTTGTGTTTTGCAAATATTCACTCATTTTGAATTTGATGCCTGCAACACGTACCAAAGAAGTTGGGACAGGGGCAACAAAAGACTGGCAAAGTTGAGGAATGCTCAAAAAACACCTGTTTGGAACATTCCACAGGTGAACAGGTTAATTGGAAACAGGTGAGTGGCATGATTGTGTATAAAGGGAGCATCCCTGAAAGGCTCAGTCATTCACAAGCAAGGATGTGCTTCACTTTGTGAACAACTGCGTGAGCAAATAGTCCAACAGTTTAAGAACAAGGTTTCTCAATGTGCAACTGAAAGGAATTTAGGGATTTCATCAGCTACAGTCCATAATATCATCAAAAGATTCAGAGAATCTGGAGAAATCTCTGCAAGTAATCGACAAGGCAGAAAACCAACACTGAATGCCTGTGACCTTCGATCTCTCAGGCGGCACTGCATTAAAAACCCACATCATTCTGTAACAGATATTACCACATGGGCTCAGGAACACTTCAGAAAACCACTGTCAGTGAACACAGTTCGTCGCTCCATCTACAAGTGCAAGTTAAAACTCTGCCATGCAAAGCGAAAGCCAGATATCAACAACACCCAGAAACGCCGCCGGCTTCTCTGGGCCCGAGCTCATCTGAGATGGACTGTCGTAAAGTGGAAAAGTGTCCTGTGGTCTGACGAGTCCACATTTCAAATTGTTTTTGGAAATCATGGACGTCGTGTCCTCCGGGCCAAAGAGAAAAAGGACTGTCTCGATTGTTATCAGTGCAAAGTTCAAAAGCCAGCATCTCTGATGGTGTGGGGGTGTGTTAGTGCCCATGGCATGGGTAACATGCACATCTGTGAAGGCACCATTAATGCTGAAAGGTACATACAGGTTTTGGAGCAACATATGCTGCCATCCAAGCAACGTCTTTTTCAGGGACGTCCTGCTTATTTCAGCAAGACAATGCCAAGCCACATTCTGCACGTGTTACAACAGCGTGGCTTTGTAGTAGAAGAGTGTGGGTACTAGACTGGCTTGCCTGCAGTCCAGACCTGTCTCCCACTCTTAATGTGTGGCACATTAAGAAGCGCAAAATACGACAACGAAGACCCTGGACTGTTGAGGAACTGAAGTTGTACATCAAGCAAGAATGAGAAAGAATTCCACCTACAAAGCTTCAACAGTTAGTGTCCTCAGTTCCCAAACGCTTATTGAGTGTTCTTAAAAGGAAAGGTGATGTAACACAGTGGTAAACACGCCCCTGTCCCAACTTCTTTAGAACGTGTTGCAGGCATCAAATTCAAAATGAGTGAATATTTGCAAAAAATAAAGTTTATCCATTTGAACATTAAATATCTTGTCTTTGTAGTGTATTCAATTGAATATAGGTTGAAAGGGATTTGCAAATCATCGTATTCTGTTTTATTTATGTTTTACACAACGTCCCAACTTCATTGGAATTGGGGTTGTACAAGGTGAACCAACAAGGTAGGAGTGTCTAATGGAGTGGACGGTGAGTGGACACTGCTGGTGTCTGATCCACTCATACAAGCACAACACAAACTAACACACCACCACCATGTCAGTGTGACTGCAGTGCTGAGAATGATCCACCACCCATCACTTCTGTGGGCATCCTGACCACTGTAGATCAGGGTGACAAAGTATGCAAAGTATTACAGTCTGTAATTGTAGAACTGGTCAGTGAAGCTGATAAAATGATTTTACGTCATTTTAAAGCTGCAAGTCTAAAAAGTATCTGGACTGGTTCCATATCGCTGTTGTTGGAATAAAACCTTGTATCTCTAAAATGGTAACTTTACAGGAAAAGGAAAAAACCTACTTTACTTTTAATGTAAGTCAATGGAACCAGAGTTTTTTCCTAAGTCATTTTTGGTCCAATCAACATGAAATGTACAAACAATGTAATGGACAACAGGTGTTTTAAAATTATGGAAAAAAATGAAAAATGAGAGATAAAAGGTTTTGTTCAGACCGCAGTGATATGTAATATCTTACTGTCAACCTTCTTACTTTAACTTCTCAACTCTTGTGTGGTGTTGATGTTATTTTTATATTATAAAAAAATTTATTTATTTAACCTTATTTAAGGTTCACAACTGGACCTTAAAGCCACAGCTGTAGCTTTGAGGGAACATTTACATTGTGTGTACCTTGACAGAACAATGTACCCGCAACTGATGAAAGCAAAAAGTACCTTTATATACAGAACCTTTATTTCTAACAGTCATTCAAGGTTTATGTATTTATTTGCTTTTCATACTTAGTGTTTACCAGTAAGTTATGTATATAAATGATTAAAGAACTACCAAACACAATTTTACAGTATTACAGTATTACAATATTTTCACATTTATAAACTGTACCATTTCAATAATAACAATAAAACAACATTATACATCAAAAATAAAAATAAGAAAGTATTACAACACAATTAACCATAAAAGCCCTAGAAAAGATGGAGTGTCAGGGGATGTGATATTCAAATATGTACAAATTCTACTTACTTAATTGGTTATTTAAGTACGTAATCTGTGTTTTTGAGAAAATATATGAACTACGTTAAAATGTATAAAAATACATACAATCTAAAATTTTTAATAGATTGTTCAAATGTAATGTATAAAATATACTTGAGTACCCATTAGTAAACTTGGGGAGCCTCCCAAGAACACGTATATGTGAGATACATTGTAATTCCATCAATTCGTCAATTAAAAAAATTCATTATTTTCAGCATGAACAGAAAAAAAAAAATCCAAAGTTAGCAACAGAAAACAGACTAGGAGTAAACATGGATGTTGTGTTTTGGGTAATTCTACTTAAGCCCTACAAGTGATTGGTGTGAATTTGTACATCTACACTCACCACCCACTACTAGAAACCTGAGTCACAATTGTGACGCTTCAGACGTGACAACATAATTCGCAAAAAGATTAATCAATTAATTCATTCATTCATTCAGCTTTACACACTACTGACAGGGACTTTTAACTAGAAATGGGCGTTATGACTGGAAAAGACCTGAAACCTTCTGCAAGAGCAAAGCAGGTACTCTCAGCCTCAGACCCATAGGACTGTCTGATGTATATTTCATGCTAATGAGGAGTTCAGGATGTCCACATCAACTCGTAAAGTCAGAAAAGTGTCATGTTACCAAACTGTCTGTTTATGTTGTCATTCTATCGTAAACAATAAACGCGTTTACCATTTGTGTTTACGCTACTATTAGCCATTTGAGGGCATTGCTGTTATCCATCTATTTGACTGTCTTGAATTGCAAATTGACTAGGGACCTGCCTTTCTTGACTTGGGAATTGACTAAGGCCTCGCCTATCTTGACAAGGGCATTGACTCGAGACGTGCTTGATTTAACTTAGCAATTGATTAGGGTCTCACCAGTAGGCAGGAGCCTCTGAAAAAGTGGATGAATAGTAGAGTTCCAGATATAAGTAATCCCACATACAGATAACTAAGCAGATGCAATTATTTTGAACGATACAATGTATTTTACAATCTTCACGTCCTAAAACCCTACTTGGAATAATGCATATAATTCATAATTCATTTTTATCATTCCGGAACATTATCTGTGTTGTCTTCTAGCTCCTTTTTCAAATCATCCACCTCCTTCTTTACATCTGCAAACATTTCTTCGCAATCTGCAGGCTTCTGCAATCTGCAATCTGCAAGGAGATTCTGGATTCTGGATCGTGCTGGATTAGGTTCTATTGAAAGTTTAAACTGGTGTTTACCAGAAATGGCTTGTGCATGCCAGATCATTTTCCCATCCTCATAACGAACCAACTTATTGTCTTCAAGAAGTGGGAGGTCTCCAAAACGCTTGCTGAATTTAGGACTGTGAATCAGCACAGCCTACACAATCTCTTGTTTGTAGAACATTGTCTTAAAGACCCTCAGAACTGGCTCCTCTCCTTCACAGTTCTGCTCCTTGTACAGTTCCATCAGCTCAGACAGGGGGAAGGTAAATCTGTAGTTACCGTACTGGGATTTATCATGCTGGAAAGCTGGTGAGGTGGTAAACTTCTTCAGGAACTGTTCTCCGCTTTGTATTTTTATACTCTCCAAGTAGAGTTTCTCTGCAGACTTGATCTCCTCTTCATTAATTGCTAATGTCCACCATGAAAACTCAGTGCAGGGGTGCAACTACATACTTTCTGAGGTGGATGCAAACATATTATCGACGCCCCCCGCCCCCCAAAACCCCACCCCTTAACTTAAAATGACTGAAAAAAATTAAAATTAAAATCAAATATTTAAGCAGGCAAGCTAAAATAAGGAACTTTATAAATAGAATACAAATTAAATGGTAAGAGCAAAAAACAAGCAATGAGGATTTAATTAAGAAGAAATAAAATAATTCAGAATAAACTGATAAGTGGACAGGCTAAAATGTAACGCAATAAAATAGAGATTAATAATTAGAATAATAAAATATAAGCACAAAGAAAGAGGGTTAAAACACAAAGTTTATATAAAAAAGTAAATTATGGAAATAAAATAAACAGTAAAACAGAAGACAGAATAAATAAAAGGAAGAAATAAATGAAATAAAAAGGTAAAAGTCGAAAAGTATGGAATAAAATAAATAAAAAGGTAAAACAGAAAATTAAATAAATAAAAGGACAAAATAAATAAAAATGTAAAGGAAAACTCAACTAAAACAGTTACAGGCTGAATGTGTCTGAATGTGGCTAGAAACTAAGAGTTTAAGATGATTTAGTGACACCAGCGAGCTGAGCTTTAGACCAGGCTACCACGGTTAGGATATTAACTAGAATGTTGACTAGCTAGGTTAGCTAGCTAAACAGGCTACTATAAAGAGCTATGGCTTGACTAATGTCACTCGTTTTGAAGTTAAACCGAGAAAATAACCAGTTCAGGGTTAATCAGGTCGTAGCTGGAGAACCAACTTTAGCTTTAACGTTAGCTTGCTGCCTCACTGCTATCATTCATCTGGCTGGCTGGGTAATATTAATATGGCTAGCCTTAGCTAGCACAGTAACATACATCTTAAACTGAAAAGGCGATCTCTTCTGATGGTGTGAATCTATTCACGGTGAAATACGGGATCTTTGGGGAAACTATGGAAGGTTTGACCTCTATTAGGTTCCTTTATTTTTGAATAAGTGCATTTGGGAACGCAGCAGTGAGGCAGCTTTGCTAGAACCCAGTGGTCCAACGCTACTTTCGTACCCTACAGTCTCGTTTTGGTAGACAAAGGTGACGTAGGTGAATAAAGCGTATAAACTGACCAACCTGCTGTCTTTCAACCACTTTGAGAAGTGAATGGGCGCCTGATTAGTGCTGTGCTGTTTTTTGATGTGTATTATCATACTTGAACAAACAGCTCAAAATGCAGACTAGAAATAATTTTCCGGCATCGTTTTGGCGCCCCTCTAGTGCAGCGCCCACTGCTTGCAGCATCACAGAGGGAATGAAGTCCAGTCGGGTCCGTGCGGAGGGCGTGATCACATTACTGAGAGAGAAAGACAGACACATTTGTCAGTTTGTCTATATGGATACTACTACTACTACTACTACTGTTAATAACTAGTTTGTTAACAAAAACTAGCAACATAACAGTTACTAACTGAGTTATAACAGTGCTTTACAGGAGCTTTGAATGTGTCTTATGCAATTAAATGTTAAAGCTGGAAAAAATACATTTTCTATAACTATGTAAGCATTATTTTAAAAAAGAAATATAGGTGTAAATCTTACCATAATGGATCTCGATCTTCATTAGGAGGGCAGCGGGGAAAGAGAGATTTCTGTACCAGACTCTCAGTGGTACTTGCTGCATTTTTGATCTACAGGGAGAGAAAACGCAACATGCTCATCATCTTTATTACTATAAGCAATGACACGGCTGCTACACTTATACAGATAACAGTACAACCTACATCTGTTCTGGACACATACCTGATGAGAATATCCATATCCCATTGAGCCGTACGAGAACGCCAGATCTGCGTCCAGCTTGCAGACTTTCTGAAAACATAAGAAATAAAATCATATCTCTCTCTCTCTTTCACACAAGCAGGAAATAAAATAAGAGAATTTTTACTAATGGTAAGACATTACCTTCTGCATGAGCCTCAAATTGAACTGATGACTCAATGAAGATTTCTGTGAGAAAAGAGAAAATAAAAGGTTAAGTTTTCATTTTTGGTAATCAGTGACACTGAGTGGCTTAAATAAAACCTTTATAGAGGTAGAAGGAGAACGCATCTTACCTTAAGGATATCCTGCAGCATGATGGTGTCTCTGCCAATGAGTATGGGGGTGGTTAAATCAGGATCCACCATAATCAGTTCCACCACCACCAAACTCGACTGCTGGACACCGCAAATGTCTTCCTTCTGGATCTGCAAACACAAAGACAAGAAAGGTAAGGGGGGCTTTGTTTTTTGTATCAATGTCTTACAGAATGACTTCAGAACAGAATATACACCCGCTGAAGTTGCTGCAGTGGTTTTGTAAAATAGCCATGCAGATAACAGCATTTTTACATTAAACAAATGGGTATCACGTTATATGCAAGTGCCTTTAAAGGCAAGTTTAAGAAGATATGCCAAAATCTCAAATCCTTGAAGACACCAGAGGGTTAAAACCCATTTGTCTGCTGTGCAAAGAGAGAAGACATTGATAAGTAATACTAACCTGTAGCGAGAAGTGTTTCCACTCATCAAAGCACATGGGGTCGCTGTAGGGCTGCTGCACGGTGTACTTCACCGTTCTCCCAATAGTGATCCTCACAGCAGCCCGACTGCCTTTCTTCAAAGGAGCTGGTGCAGAAAAACAGCCAAACCAGAACCACAATTATTGATCAAGGCAAACAAAATCAGCTGATAAGTTTTGTGGCTCGATATCAACACAAACTCAAACCTAAAATCTAGACTTAACACTGAGACTGACAGAAACTTTAAACATACCAGATTTACTGAAGTCTCTGCAGGTCTTCAGGTTTACAGTTAGGACCCCTGCCTGTCAATGGAAAGAAAAATACATACATTTCAAGAGTTTTATAAGCCCGAGACATGCATTAACATCATTTCATAATGCAGTCAATTAATATGACTTTACACTTCACAGTAGCTCAAATACAGAGAAATTTAAATGAATCTATTTAATCTGTTCTAAACATGAATAACACCTACCGGCGCTCTGAGTGGAATCAGCTGAGGTGGTTGAGAAACGTCCTCATGCTCGTCTTCTACCTCAGCTTGAATGCACCGAGCTGAGGAACGGGATCTGAGGCGCTGCAGGGTGGCGATAAAAATGTACCAATCCAGTGGCTCCATCTTCTTGTACTCAGTCCTCAGTCCTACTTCTTGGATCCACTCAATGGATCCAAACTGAATTAATGTCAAAAAAAGTAACAGAATCATTTATAGGAACGAGTCGAGTTGTGGGTGTGACTCGTCCATTTTTACTTGGTTCAAATGGATCAAATGGATCTTTTGTGGCAGCTTGGACTTACTTTTGGACTTTTTCTTTTTTTTTTAAAGTTAGGTCCACTGCTTTTTCACTGCTGCCCGTTTGACCGGAATGTTTTGTGAGGCTGAAGTCGGATTCATTTTTGTCAGCATGTTTTTCCAGTTCCACCTTAAATGGTGCAGCAGTCAAAATTACATCCCAGTGCCAGAATGTAACCGCTGCACGATTTAAGGTGGAATGGTGAAATTCGAGCTAATGCAACGGTGGCATGTTTTCCAGGTGCTCGTGTCCTGGACGTCGCCCGGCGGCTTCCTGCGGTGCTCTGGCACCGCGGGGATCCTGGCACCGTTGTAGTCCACGTGGGGACGAACGACACGTCCGCCCGGCGCAGTGAGGTCCTGAAGGAGCACTACCGGAGACTTCTGGACACCGCTCGCCAGCGGACCGACGCCAGGATCATCGTCTCCGGACCCCTGCCCACCTACCGCCGCGGGAGCCTGAAGTTCAGCCGCCTCTACGCACTCCACTGCTGGCTGCGGGAGTGGTGCCCTACCATCGGCGTGGACTTCGTGGACAACTGGGAGAGCTTTCGGGAGCGACCGTCCCTCTTCCACCGCGACGGGCTTCATCCCAGTCCCCTGGGATCCACCGTCCTCTCTGGAAACATTGAGGCGGTGCTACGCCGGGACTGACTGCCTGTATTCAGTCATACCGGGCAGGTTAGTGGGCTTAATAATAGTCCATTTAGTGAGAAATACTGCTCTAATTATTTACCCTACCACTTTTCTGATTACACTACTGGAAATAATATTTCTGTGTCACTTTCTCAGAACAGTGTAATTAAACCTTCTAAGATTGAGACTGTGTCTGTCCCCCGTGTAACGCGAAATCGGAATAATCAGAAAATCTGTTTTAACAATCTAATTAGAATTAAAACAAACGTATCCGTCTCTCAGAGTACTAGCAACGTCCGTATTAAAATAGGGCTTCTAAATATAAGATCGCTAGCACCTAAATCAGTTATTGTAAATGAAATTATTACTGATAATCAGCTTACTGCACTATGTCTCTGTGAAACCTGGGTTAAACCTGACGAATACATTGCTCTAAATGAATCCACTCCCCCAGGCTTTAGCTATTATAGTTACCCACGCAGGTCCGGTCGTGGTGGTGGGGTAGCCACAATATATGATTTAGTTCTAGGTGTAACTCAGAACTCAGGGTTTGATACTAAGTCGTTCGAAGTTCTTAGTCTTAAAGTAGCAGGTCCGTCTCCTGCTTCCAAAACTCAGCATTCGTTTCTACTGATAACAGTGTATCGTCCTCCTGGACCATATTCAGAGTTTATTAGTGAATTTGCTGATTTTTTAGCAGCAGTAACTCTTTCCTCTGATAGGATCGTTATTGCAGGCGACTTCAATATTCATTTTGAAAAGGATCAGGACCCACTAAAAATTGCTTTTAAATCAATTATAGATGCTCTAGGCCTCAATCAAAATATTATAGGCCCCACTCACCGATGTAGCCATACATTAGACTTAGTTCTGACAATGGGTATTGAAGCAGAGAATATAGTCAGTTTTTCACAAAATGACTCAATATCCGACCATTATTTAATCATGTTTGAAGTTGTTCTTAGTCAAGAAATCCTTCAGCCTCCCCGCTACAGTAACAAGCGTAAAATAACAACCTCAACAGCCAATTCGTTTATAAATAACCTCCCAGACTTAAACAGCTCCTCTCCGTCTAATGAAATAGATCTCGAACGCATAACTGAACATTTTCAATCTGTGCTCCGCTTTAACCTAGATAGTGTTGCGCCGATGAAAATAAAACCGATCAGGGATAAAAAGCTAGCCCCGTGGTATAATGACCACACGCGCACATTAAAACAAACAGCTCGTAACTTTGAACGTAAATGGCGACTCACTAAACTAGAATCCTTCCGACTTGAGTGGCAGCATAGTATGACGAACTATAAAAAAGCGCTAATTAAAACTAAATCACAGTACATCTCAGCTCTCATTGAAAAAAACAGAGACAACCCGAGATTTCTGTTCAGTACTGTGGCTAAACTTACTAAAAATCAAAAACAAACTAGCTCCGTTATCCCTGACACCATTAATAGTAACGATTTCATGAAGTTCTTAGATGATAAAATTAATAATATTAGACTAGAAATTCAGTCCCACTCACATAACATACCTATAGACATAGATGAATGCTGCACCAGCTCTGAGCCACACCTAGAGAATTTTATCCCAGTTATAGAAAAGGATTTGCTTAATATAATTAGCTCATTAAAATCGACGTCATGCTTATTAGATCCTGTACCTACACAGCTATTTAAACAGGCACTGCCTAAGGTTGGGAACTCATTACTAGATATAGTCAATTCATCTCTCAGCTTGGGCTATGTACCTAATTCTCTCAAATTGGCAGTCATTAAGCCCATCATAAAAAAGCCAAATCTGGATCCCTGTGAGCTGGCTAATTATAGACCGATTTCCAATCTCCCCTTCATAGCCAAAATTCTTGAAAAAATAGTGTTTAAGCAGCTGTGCTCTTATTTACAAAACAATAGCATTCATGAAGTTTTCCAATCAGGATTCAGACAAAATCACAGCACAGAAACCGCCTTGCTAAGAGTAACAAATGACCTACTTTCTGCACTCGATAGGGGCAGCACTGCCATTCTTGTGCTCCTTGATCTCAGTGCTGCCTTTGACACTATAGATCACGCTATTTTGCTCAATAGATTAGAAAATCTTATAGGAATTAAAGGATCCGCCCTCACCTGGTTCAAATCCTATCTTAGTGATCGCTACCAGTGTGTTCATTTAAAGAATAAATGCTCTTATCAGTCTAGAGTTAAATATGGTGTCCCACAAGGGTCTATTCTGGGCCCAATACTCTTTACACTCTACATGCTACCGCTGGGTAAAATAATCCGTAGTTTTAACTACGTAATCCGTAATTAACTTTCACTGTTATGCAGATGACACCCAACTTTACATATCAGCTAAACCCAATGAGGACCTCTGTCTAAACCAAATAACTGACTGTATTAGAGAAATAAGAAAGTGGATGACACTTAATTTTCTCCTACTAAATTCAGATAAAACTGAGGTCCTCCTACTAGGTCCCAAACTTGATAAAATCGATAATATTGTAGTAGAAATAGATGGTCACCTAATCATACCAGGTAAAACGGTGCGAAACTTAGGAGTCATTTTTGACTCAGTTCTTTCATTCGATGTGCATATATGCAGCATAGTTAAAACCGCATTCTTCCATCTACGTAATATAGCTAAACTCCGCAACATACTCTCTCATGCAGATGCTGAGAAGCTGGTGCATGCATTCATAACCTCTAGACTGGACTACTGCAATGCTTTGTTGGCTGGAAGTTCATGTAAATCTTTGAATAAGCTCCAGCTGGTTCAAAATGCAGCTGCTAGGGTGCTCACCAGAGCTAGAAAATTTGATCATATTACACCAATCCTCTCATCCCTACATTGGTTACCTGTTAAATTCCGTATAGACTATAAAATACTCCTTTTGACGTATAAATCTCTTAAAGGGCTGGCCCCGCAATATCTGGCGGAACTCCTTATCCCTTATAACCCGCCACGTACACTCCGCTCGCAAGAGGCCGGCTAATTATCAGTCCCGCGTATTAGAAAAAACAACGCATTAGGTAAAGCTTTCTCTTATAAAGCTCCGCAACTTTGGAATAATCTCCCTATTAATATACGGGACTCAGACACACTCTCAGTCTTTAAATCCAGACTCAAAACATTTCTTTTCGAACAAGCTTTTAGATAAATTTTTCATAGCGGTTCTCTCTAGCTGTAGCCTGCAGCTATTCTACTATTGTCCAGTGCACACAAACTTAGTCTGTACTGTTGGTCTCCCTTTAACGATTTCTCTTACAGCTCACACACCAAACACAAACCCTGTTCTAATCATTATCTTTCTCTTTTTCCCCTCATGTCCTGAGCTGCTGTCTGGAGGTGTCCATCTAGGGTCCCTGTGCTTTTTCACAGGCGTGCCCCGCTCTTCAGCAAAGTATAAAACCATTCTAACCTCTTTTTCTTCCCTCCCACTCTGTTCTCTCTCTCTGTCTCTCTCGCATGCGTCGAGATGTTCGGTCGGCCTGTCTGGAGGTGCCGATTCGTGTTTGCAGCACTCTGGAATCGGCCCTGTCCCGCTCAACAGAGATTAACACAACTCTTCTAACCTATCTTTCTTCCCTCCCACTCCGTTCTCTCTCTCTATCTCTCTCACATGTGTCGAGATGCCCCGTTGGCCTGTCTGGAGGTGCCCCATTCGTGGTTCCAGCGTTCCAGCCATCTTTTTGCACTCTCTTTGTACTGTTGTTCTTGTTTCTGTTCTGTTTCTTCTGTGCGGGTCGACCCACGGGGGTTGGGTTCCTCGGACTGAGCCTTGGTCCCTTCTAAGGTTTCTTCCTCTTAAAGGGAGTTTTTCCTTACCACTGTAGTCACCACAAAATTGGCTTCACTGTGGTGATGCTCATAAGAGGCGTGGACCTGTTTTTCTGTAAAGCTGCTTTGTGACAACCTTGTTGTAAAAAGCGCTATATAAATAAACTTGAATTGAATTGAATTGAATCTGGCGAATAAGAAGCTGACTTTAGCTTCGTGGAGTTCTTGACCTTTTTCGGCCAATTAACTAATAGAGAGGATTTATTAAGCTTTTTATTCTGATGACGAAATATAACAAAATTACAAAAGTGTCCACTTATCCTCATAATTGGAAATGTATGCATGACATTTAACTTGCTAGTTAACTAACTAGTTATCTAAATATCCAGTCTAAGCAGTTTAGTCTCACCCATTTACTGAAATATATGAAGTACTAGGAATTTTTCAGCCTGGAATTGCTTTTTCACTTATTTACAAACTTCTCAAAGGCACAGTAACAAAAGCAGCCTGTTTCATTCTAGGAGGTAAAGAAAGGCTGGAAAATGAACATAATGTAAAAATAAGTCATGGCATGATAATTCAATGATTTTCTTATATTTGCTATTTTGAAAATATGCACTGACCATACACAAAGTCTTATTTGTTTTGTTTAAAAATTACATTAGTAATTAATTTGATCATTTGAAAAGCGTATGTAATGTACCTTTATCACTCATTAAAGGTACCCAATAAGACCTTAAAGACCACTATTGTACTTGTGAGGGTACATTTACATTGCTTGTACCTTGAGGAACAAAAATAGACCTGAATAGTACTTTTTTTCTGAGAGTGTACGGCAGCTGCACCGCCTGCGACCGCAAGGCCCTTGAAGGAGTGGTGAGGAAGGCAGAAGCCATCATCGGCAACAAACTTCCAGCCTTACAGGACGTCGTCCAATCCCGCTGCCTTAGGAAGATCAAAAAGATCCAGTCAGACAGCGTCACCCAGCACACGGCCTGTTCACCATCCTGCTATCAGGCAGGACATTTCACGGCATAAAGGCTAAAACAACCCAGTCAATGAGCAGTTTCTACCCACAGGCTGTCAGGCTTCTGAACAAGCTGTGAAGCTGTGGGTCCTTCCCAGCTACCTTTTCACACTGTCAGCATTATTATTATTATTATTATATCTCTGCTATGGACAATAACAGTTTAACACTAAGTCACTATAAATAACAATAACACTGAGTCACTTAGGTCTCTTTAAACGTACATTGTCTCTATATTTTGTATATTTAAGATATTTCAGTTCATTTTTCTTGTATTTTTGTTTGTACTTATTTCCTTTCTGTAGAGTGATCAGCTGAGCCTCACCACAACCATTACAATGCATATATGTCCTGACGTTGAGCAAACTACAAATGAACATGAAACTTGAAACTAATGTTGGCTTGCAATATTTCACAATTACTGTAATGATATTTTCACTACCCCGCGACCCTGACGGAGAAGCGGCTTAGGAAATGGATGGATGGATGGATGGATATTTTCACTATGCAGTTTACACTACAATACTGATGCAACTCACAGTTAATGTCTATAATATGTGCTGTTAGACCAGCTCATACCACTTCTTGTAAATACAGCGAATCAGTTTCATATGGCATCTAAAAATGTCTGTCTGTCTGTCTGTCTGTCTGTCTCGATGCTCTGAAGTCTCAGGTGGTTGCTAAGATGTTGCTGTGATATCCCAGGTTATTGATAAGTTGTTGCTAGGCTGTTGCGGTTGCTGAGTTGTTGCTAGGCTGTTGCTATGGTATCCCAGGTGCTTGGTAAGTTGTTGCTAGGCTGTTGCTGTGGTATCCCAGGTGGTTGCTGAGTTGTTGCTGTGGTATCCCAGGTGGTTGCTGAGTTGTTGCTAGGCTGTTGCTGTGGTATCCCAGGTGGTTGCTAAGTTGTTGCTAGGCTGTTGCTGTTGTATCCCATGGTGGTTGCTAAGTTGTTGCTAGGCTGTTGCTGTCGTATCCCATGGTGGTTGCTAAGTCGTTGCTAGGCTGTTGCTGTCATATCCCATGGTGCTTGCTAAGTTGTTGCTAGGCTGTTGCTGTCCTATCCCATGGTGGTTGCTAAGTCGTTGCTAGGCTGTTGGTGTTGTATCCCATGGTGGTTGCTAAGTTGTTGCTAGGCTGTTGCTGTGGTATCCCAGGTGGTTGCTAAGTTGTTGCTAGGCTGTTGCTGTGGTATCCCAGGTGGTTGCTAAGTTGTTGCTAGGCTGTTGCTGTTGTATCCCATAGGGGTTGCTAAGTTGTTGCTAGGCTGTTGCTGTTGTATCCCAGGTGGGTGCTAAGTTGTTGCTAGGCTGTTGCATCCCATGGTGGTTGCTAAGTTGTTGCTAGGCTGTTGCTGTCATATCCCAGGTGGTTGCTAAGTTGTTGCTAGGCTGTTGCTGTGGTATCCCAGGTGGTTGCTAAGTTGTTGCTAGGCTGTTGCATCCCATGGTGGTTGCTAAGTTGTTGCTAGGCTGTTGCTGTCATATCCCATGGTGGTTGCTAAGTTGTTGCTAGGCTGTTGCTGCCATATCCCATGGTGGTTGCTAAGTTGTTGCTAGGCTGTTGCTGTCATATCCCATGGTGGTTGCTATGTTGTTGCTAGGCTGTTGCTGTCATATCCCATGGTGGTTGCTAAGTTGTTGCTAGGCTGTTGCTGTCATATCCCATGGTGGTTGCTAAGTTGTTGCTAGGCTGTTGCTGTCGTATCCCATGGTGGTTGCTAAGTTGTTGCTAGGCTGTTGCTGCCGTATCCCATGGTGGTTGCTAAGTTGTTGCTAGGCTGTTGCTGTTGTATCCCATGGTGGTTGCTAAGTTGTTGCTAGGCTGTTGCTGTTGTATCCCATGGTGGTTGCTAAGTTGTTGCTAGGCTGTTGCTGTGGTATCCCAGGTGGTTGCTAAGTTGTTGCTAGGCTGTTGCGTCCCATGGTGGTTGCCAAGTTGTTGCTAGGCTGTTGCTGTCATATCCCATGGTGGTTGCTAAGTTGTTGCTAGGCTGTTGCTGCCATATCCCATGGTGGTTGCTAAGTTGTTGCTAGGCTGTTGCTGTCATATCCCATGGTGGTTGCTAAGTTGTTGCTAGGCTGTTGCTGTCATATCCCATGGTGGTTGCTAAGTTGTTGCTAGGCTGTTGCTGTCATATCCCATGGTGGTTGCTAAGTTGTTGCTAGGCTGTTGCTGTCGTATCCCATGGTGGTTACTAAGTTGTTGCTAGGCTGTTGCTGTCGTATCCCATGGTGGTTGCTAAGTTGTTGCTAGGCTGTTGCTGTTGTATCCCATGGTGGTTGCTAAGTTGTTGCTAGGCTGTTGCTGTCGTATCCCATGGTGGTTGCTAAGTTGTTGCTAGGCTGTTGCTGTGGTATCCCAGGTGGTTGCTAAGTTGTTGCTAGGCTGTTGCTGTTGTATCCCATAGGGGTTGCTAAGTTGTTGCTAGGCTGTTGCATCCCATGGTGGTTGCTAAGTTGTTGCTAGGCTGTTGCTGTCATATCCCATGGTGGTTACTAAGTTGTTGCTAGGCTGTTGCTGTTGTATCCCATGGTGGTTGCTAAGTTGTTGCTAGGCTGTTGCTGTGGTATCCCAGGTGGTTGCTAAGTTGTTGCTAGGCTGTTGCTGTCGTATCCCATGGTGGTTGCTAAGTTGTTGCTAGGCTGTTGCTGTCGTATCCCAGGTGGTTGCTAAGTTGTTGCTAGGCTGTTGCTGTCATATCCCATGGTGGTTGCTAAGTTGGTGCTAGGCTGTTGCTGCCATATCCCATGATGGTTGCTAAGTTGTTGCTAGGCTGTTGCTGTGGTATCCCAAGTGGTTGCTAAGTTGTTGCTAGGCTGTTGCTGTCGTATCCCATGGTGGTTGCTAAGTTGTTGCTAGGCTGTTGCTGTGGTATCCCAGGTGGTTGCTAAGTTGTTGCTAGGCTGTTGTTGTCGTATCCCATGGCGGTTGCTAAGTTGTTGCTAGGCTGTTGCTGTCGTATCCCATGGTGGTTTTTCACAAATCACAAATTCTTTTTATTTATCTCCATTTTATTTATCTAACTAGCAACATAGGGCTGATCATCAATCACATCATGTACCCACCATCATATTACAGCACTTGCACTCATACCAGTGAAACCAAATATCCAATAATAATAATAATAATAATAATAATACAGGATAAACTAGTAAACTAAAAAACAGAGCATAAGAAGAAAAAAAACCTGTCAAATGTCTTCAAACATATCTTTGGGTTTGAAATAACATGTTACAAGAAAAACTCCTCTGAAATGAACTGTAAACAAAACAATAAAAGTAGAATTAACAAAACCAAAATAATGATGGAAAGCTCCGCCTCCAGTGTTAAAATAAGGCAGGCTGCACAAATACCAATCATTTTCCCAGCATGCAAATAACAGCTAATTAAACGCTGTTAGTCATTTACAATTTCTTTGAGAAAGCATGACCTGCATCAGCCAGAATGTATAATTTTACAGTGAGCTGGTGTATTTAAGGCATACAGATTACTGCAGTTTCTGCTGGAAATTTACTCACACACACACACACACACACACACACACACACACACACACACATACACACTTTAAGCCACTCCTCCCTCAGGGTCACGGGGTGTAAATTTACATCAATTAAAAATTTTTTTTTAACCGACTCGTGTTTATATGTGATGTTTTTCTGTGATTTTTTTCATGTCTAACCACTCTGAGTTTGTTTACATCTTAACCACTTAAAGAGAATTTTTTTATTGTTCTCTGATGTCTGTATAGATGATATATGACTTTGCTCGGATGTGTTTTTACACGCCCATTTACAATCCTATGGTTTGGCTCCAGAATAAAACAAGCTGTTGTCCCTTTTTAGGGGCTCTGGAATTATATTGATGGGCTCTGCTCCGATTTGCCGGTTTACAGTGAGGCACCTTGATGGATCACGCAGAATCTCCAAATAGACACAGGCAGGAAAATAAAATCAACCTTCTTGTAAATGATCTGGGTCAACAAACTATTTAGTTGGCTATTTAGTTATTTGGAACACACTATTTTAGAATTTGGAATTCTTGACTGAGCATTTTGCTGACCGCTGCAGTCTAATTTTAGAAAAATACCTGCTGCACTTTTAAAAAACCAAAACAGTCTTCATAAAGTAGTTTTTCTGAAAGATAAAAAAACAACCAGCAAAACGTTGGATTCATCTGCTCGTACCTTCAAATCCAGTTCCTCCTAAATGAAGGTAGCAAGGCAGCAGCCTTCGATATCAGACACAGTTCAGTAATGAAACCTGAAACAGTGGAAAGTAGTTAGTGGAAAGTTATGGACACAAATTTTTCACGAGTTTTCAAATAAAAAGTGAAGTTACACCTCCTGTAAAACTGAGCAAAACATTGCTTTTATTTGGAGAAATGTAGCACTCTTATTTACTGCAGGTGCTCTACTTCCTCTTCTTGCATGTTGCCGTTGTTCCTCTTGTTCTTCCCTCTGTTGTTCTTCCCTCTGTTCTGTTGTCCGCGTCCTCCTCATTTGTCTTGTCTCTCCACTTTAGACAGGTCCTGTCACACACAGTGTTACCTTGAGCTAAACACAGTACACCACACAACAAAACACCACACTAGCACTGCAGTTCAGCAGAACGGGTAACCATGTGCACCAGCACAGCCACATACCTGAGAGGTGGTGTTTCAGCAGGGACAGCTGGAGCTAAAACTCTTTTTCAGAATCAGCTTCTCCAAAAACTGCACCCTATCCTCTCCTGTCTTGCACTCATCTAGAGCTTGATGAAGATGCAACAGCCTGAAAAATGCAAAGATACAACCATAAACAACTGTTCGTCTCTGACTCCAATCCTGTCCAGCCCTCAAATATACACTTACCTGCCCCGCATCTGGATGCAGTCCTTCAGGCCAGCAGATATCCTGCACTCGGTGCCTGTCTGTGTGTCTTGCAGCCAGGGGTGCAACTACATACTTTCTGAGGTGGATGCAAACATATTATCGGCGCCCCCCCCAAAACCCCGCCCCTTAACTTAAAGTGACTGAAAAAAATTAAAATTAAAATCAAATATTTAAGCAGGCAAGCTAAAATAAGGAACTTTATAAACAGAATACAAATTAAATGGTAAGAGCAAAAAACAAGCAATGAGGATTTAATTAAGAAGAAATAATATAATTCAGAATAAACTGATAAGTGGACAGGCTAAAATGTAACACAATAAAATAGAGATTAATAATTAGAATAATAAAATATAAGCACAAAGAAAGAGGGTCAAAACACCAAGTTTATATAAAAAAGTAAATTATGGAAATAAAATAAACAGTAAAACAGAAGACAGAATAAATAAAAGGAAGAAATAAATGAAATAAAAAGGTAAAAGGCAAAAAGTATGGAATAAAATAAATAAAAAGGTAAAACAGAAAATTAAATAAATAAAAGGGCAAAATAAATAAAAATGTAAAGGAAAACTCAACTAAAACAGTTACAGGCTGAATGTGTCTGAATGTGGCTAGAAACTAAGAGTTTAAGATGATTTAGTGACACCAGCGAGCTGAGCTTTAGACCAGGCTAACACGGTTAGGATATATATATAGTTTAGCTTTAACGTTAGCTTGCTGCCTCACTGCTATCATTCATCTGGCTGGCTGGGTAATATTAATATGGCTAGCCTTAGCTAGCACAGTAACATACATCTTAAACTGAAAAGGCGATCTCTTCTGATTGTGTGAATCTATTCACGGTGAAATACGGGATCTTTGAGGAAACTATGGAAGGTTTGACCTCTATTAGGTTCCTTTATGTTTGAATAAGTGCATTTGGGAACGCAGCAGTGAGGCAGCTTTGCTAGAACCCAGTGGTCCAACTACTTTCGTACCCTACAGTCTCGTTTTGGTAGACAAAGGTGACGTAGGTGAATAAAGCGTATAAACTGACCAACCTGCTGTCTTTCAACCACTTTGAGAAGTGAATGGGCGCCTGATTAGTGCTGTGCTGTTTTTTGATGTGTATTATCATACTTGAACAAACAGCTCTTACAGAAAATGCAGACTAGAAATAATTTTCCGGCATCGTTTTGGCGCCCCTCTAGTGCAGCGCCCATATACGCCGCATACGCCGCATACCCACTTTTTGCGCCACTGACTCAGTGCCAGGGGGTTTAATCACCTCTGACTCCAATATTGCTTTGAATGGATTCTTGGTAGTGGCGTGGGCTACACTTGAAACCTGAAATTCAACAGGAGTTGGATATTCAGACACAACTTTGTCTAAGGAATCCAGTATCTTTGGTTTGTCTCTGGATTTTGCCTTAATTTTGTCAGTGTCCAACCGGCCCGCATTACATATTGTCTGCCATATCGTAGGATCTTCGTCTATGTGTTTTCTCAGCTCTCCTAAACTCAGGTGCTTCCCCTCCACTGAGATCTCTGTCATATGACGTGAATTTAAATCGGCCTTGAACTCCACCTGCAAAGAGAAAGATTACTGCACAAACCTGAAAACAATCCTGCTGTAGAACCTCTGAAGGGCTCTCCAAAAAAGTTCAGAAGAACAAGATTTTTTTTTTCCGTTCTAAAAAGCTGTTAAATTATTCCTATAAAAAATTCTAATGCGCGTTTCCTGTAGAGTTTTGAACGAACGTACTTATTTTTAATAAAGTAAAACTTGAGTCATTGTTTTATCCTTTAACCAAACCACATTAGAGCAGATTTCTTTGAGTCTGATCTGCATACTCAACAGAAATGTAGCCAGCAAAGCTGCCATCTAGCCAGAGTACTGGAATTTAGTAAATGCTATCAGGGTCTGCACAATGTACTGGCCAAACTCCTACTTGTGTTTACCATCAACACTGGCCTTAACATGGTTCCGTGTAAATTGATGATCATCAAGTCATTAATCCTTGATATTAATGAGATATTTTAATCTAAACTGACAGCCCTTTATGCCATCATTGACCTGGTTTCTGGTGATGGTGATGCAATGAATGGCTTTCTACAGACCCACTGAAAAGCACATCCCGTGTTATATTTGGCTGCATTGGTTATTCGCGCTAGTTCAAAATGAATATTGCTTCAATGTTTAAATAAACAGAAAGGAAAAAAAGGAGGGAAGCATCTGTGCAGCCTATTCAGGTTTGCCAGGTTGGGATGATTCTACCGAATTGCTTCAAGTCTAGTTTGGAATTTGAACTCACTGCAGACTTGATCTCTAAAATATCATTTGCCATAGATTCTCGGTAGTGGCGTGGGCTACCATTAAAACATTAAAAAAATCAACAGGCCTTGGATATGTTGGCACATTTTTAACTGAGTAATCCACTATCTTTAGTTTCTGCAGTTCGACTTAATCCTGTCAGTGTCTGACTGGCCCAACTGACATACCTTATTCCTTAGGGTAGCATCTTCCTTTATGTCCTTTTTCAGGTCTTCTGAACTCGTGTGCTTCTCTGAGATCTCTACCATTTCATGTGAATTGTATTCTGTCTTGACCTCCTCCTGCAAAGACAAAATTTAGATGTCACATCTTTTATTTTTCCGCACAACAAAACAAATTAGAGCAGATTTCTGTGAGTCTGACCTGCATAATCAACAGAAATTTAGCCAGCAGAGCTGCCATCTAGCCACAGTGCTATAATTTAGTCAGTACTAACAGTGTCTGAATGATGTGTTGGGCAAACTCCTGCGTGCATTAGCCACCAACAAGGACTGTAACGTCATTAATTGTAAATTGTTGCCCGTCAAGTTATTTAACCTTGAAATTAATTAGATATTTGTAATACACTTTCACAGCACATTCGTTGGCTTTCTACAGACTCACTGAAAAACGCTCTCCATGTTAAATTTGGCTGTGTTTGTGTTACGTCCATTAACCCAGGACAGGTCATTCACACTGGCTCAAAATGAATATTACTAACGGTGCTTCAATATTTAAATCAACAGGAAGTAGGCTACAGATGAAATGATCTGCGCAGCCTATTCAGATTTGCCAGATATGGATGAGACCTCCAAGTTGGTTCAAAGCCAGAGTTCAAAGCCCATTTCAGACTTTTAACCAACTTGGATTTTAGACTGCAAATCTGACCAGCCCAACAGACATACCTTCTTCACCATCACTGGGTCTTGGTTTTCCAGGTTTTCTAATCCCACTTGTTTTGGCTCCACTGAGATCTCAGTCTTTTCAAGTGAATCGTATTCTGCCTTGAACACCACCTGCAAAGATGACGGTTATTACACCAACTAGAAAACAATTCTGCTGTAGATCCTCTGAAGGACTTTCCAAAAAAAGTCAAAAAAAAAAATATATATATATATATTTATATTTTTAACAAGCTGTCAACTTGTTACCATAACCCATTTTGATGTTTTGGTGATAATTTAAAGGGGAACTCCACCGATTTTGCAAAATTACTTAATCATTTAACCATTTAGATGTAAATAAAATGATTCAGAGTGGTTTAGTGTGAAGCGCGCCTTTCTAGAGAAATTTACCAGGGAACCAGAAATTTACTAGGAACCAGACATCCAAAGCATTTTAAGGGTTTTAAAGGTTCCTTCCCATTAAGTTATTACGCAAAACAGTTATAAATGTGTTTCTTGATACCTGAAATATTCATTTGTGATAGTTTTGTTCTAAAGTTTTGCATAAAATGTATTTTTAATAAAAAAAATAAAATAAAAAATGCTGATGGTGAAGCAGAACAACCCAGAGTGAATGAAAATTGATGGTGTAAGCAAATAAAGTACAACCCAATTTCCAAAAAAGCTGGGACGCTATGCAGAATAGAACGTAATGATAAGCAAATCATGTAAACCATATTTTAAAGAAAAATACTTAAAAGACAACATGTCAAATGTTGAAATTGAGAAATTGTTGCTTGATATAGGATTTTAGCTGCTCAACAATTCGGGGTCTCCTTTGTCGTATTTCTCATTTTATAATGTACTGAATGTTTTCCGTGGTGAGAGGTCTGGACTCCAAGCAGGTCAGTTTAGTTCCCAGACTCTTTTAATAGCCATGCTGTTATAATACATGCAGAATGTTGTTTGACATTGTCTTGCTGAAATAAGCAAGGTCTTCTTTGAAAAAGACATCATCTGGATGGCAGCCTATGTTGCCAAAACATATATATAATTTAGCATGAATGACTCACAGATGTGCACGTCACTCATACCATGTGCACTAATGCACCTCTATACCATCATGAATACTGGCGTTTGAACTGTACACTGATAACGAGCTGAGTGGTACTTAGCCTAGAAGACACAGTGTCCATGATTTACAAAAGAATTTCAAATTTTGATTAATTGGACCACAGGACACTTTTCCACTGCCTCAAGTCCATTTTAAATGAGCTCGTGCCCAGAGAAGGGGGCAGTGTTTCTGGATCTTGTTTATATATGGTTTCTTCTTTGCATTTTAGAGTTTTAACTTGCATTTGTGGATGCAGCGATGAACTATGTACACTGCAGTGTTCTTGGTTGAAATTCACTAAGTAAGTACATCATGAATGCTCTTATTAAAAGCTGATAAAAGATCACACACACTTGGGCCGCATTTAAATAACTGTCAATACCAACTGCTCTTAAAACCACATGATGCAGCCACTCCCAGTGACGTCCTGAAACTGTCAACAGTTTCGGGAAGACTTTCACAATCAGATTACGTAATCCAGATTATATCTAGCCTGTTACCACCCAGTAAAGCACATCAGTGAAAAGCACTTACTGCAGCATAAACAGCATCTGCTTTAAAACGGTGGCCTTAACCCACTGTGGAATAGAGTGAAGTTGGCTCCTTCATAAAACTTTCCATTCCACCTTAAATGGTGCAACAGTTATGGAGGCCTTATAGAGTCGCCAGACAGTAACTGCTGCACCATTTAAGGTTGAATGGAAAGAAGCCATTCAATAACGTGCTTAATATTAAAGAATGTCATCCTCTGTTTATGGTATTAAGGTGGGTAATTGTTTAATGGTTTAGCCACAGAGAATAAGGCTAATTGGTGGTGTTCCTCACTGTAATGATGTCTGTGGAACATTTTGCTGGCTCCATTTGAATTTCAGGCTATGCCACGGACTCACCACACATACAGCAACATCTAAGCGACATGTATTCATAATCAGCACACACACAACATCAAAGTGATGTAGATGTAAACAAAGTTATTCAGAATGGTCTGATGTAAAAAGGGGTCAGTAGAGGATAGTCACAGACTCTGATTTCTTTACAGTGGTGGGGGTAGGAACCAGGCGTAACGATGTCTACAATACAAACATTTTATTTACCAGCCTATAGTGGTTCTATACAGAACAATCAAAATGCAAAGAACCATTTGAATGCAAAATATAAAGCTTGCAACCCATGTACAGAGCTTTCAACTCTTTGGGCTTATCAGAAACACCCAACATATACTTGCATCATCAATGAGAAAAGGGACCATCACATGACCATCTAATAATATTTCAGTGTTGCAGTTTTTGTCATGCAGGGTTTCATTTACATACATCATGAAGCCCTTTTATGCATTTGTATGTATGACATTTTCACAAATGGTCTACTTGGGACCGTGCACAAGGCCTCAGCCAGGGGCCTTGGGGGCCCCCAAATACTTGGGAAAATCCATTGCAGATGCAAAGATTAGATGAATAAACAGCCCTTCAATATGTACAAATTACTTTCATATTGAATTCATATTGAAAGTCATAGCCTAGTGGCAGGGGAGGTGAGCTAGTAATCAGAAGGCTGTGGGCTCAAATCCCAGGACTAACTGAATGTACCTGCTTGCGCACTTGGCAAGACACTTAACCCCCCCACTTCCCCAGATGGTGCTGCTCTGTTCCCAGATTGGGCATAATTAGGCGGTAAAAAAGAAAAATCTGAATGGGAGTCAATAAAGGTGCGTTAAAATTCTATTACAGTATGGACACAATAGGCTATTGCACATGAATATTATTTGTGAAAAATGAACTGAACTGAACCAGTCTTGTCTTTTGAACAGTTTTATTGTCCAAACATTAATCCGGTAAACATTCCATACAGTACAGATTTAAAGGTTGTAAAGACAAATAAAGGCCTTGGTGAGCTCAGTGTGGAAACCCATGTAAATCCATTACATACATGCAACCATATATGAACACACACCGCTGTTGTCGGAAGAAAACCTTGTAACTCCAAAATGGTAACTTTAAAGGAGAAGGAAAAAACATGCTTTACTTTTAATGCAAGTCAATGGAACCAGAATTTTTTCTAAGTCATTTTGGATGCTTTCTTATGGTCCATTCTTTATGAAATTTCCACACAAAGTAAATGATAAAAGGTATTTTCAAATCATGTCAAAAACTGAAAAATGTCAAAAATGGAGATACGAGGTTTTCTTCCGACAACAGCGATATGCTAATTTTATTCACACCTTAGCTTCAGTTTCAAGGTCTCCTAGGTTGAAGATCTGAAATGCAGAGAATTGTTAGCTTGTTTACACTTTGTTCGAGTTCGATCTCTGAAATGGTGCATTTAGGATTTCATTCCGCTCAAAATACAGTTGCGTTCACTATTAAAACGAATAATGCACCTGTCCAGGAGGCAACTTCACTCAAACTGAATGGCTTTTCTTCTCAAAACCTCAGCGTAAACGCACCACTGACTGACCGTGCGTCTTAACCTGCAGACATCATTGCTCAGAAGCTATAGTAATAGGAGTGATAGCATCCGAACTGAATCCAGTGAGACTGAGCAAACCTTCAGGCCTGAAATGCTTCCATATTGACCTGAATGTTTAGCTAGCATCTCCAGGTTAGCTAAAGTGCAGTAGAGTTCTTAAAAATCCTATTTTGAGCAATAATGCTAAGTGCTAAATTAATAATATTGTTAGGCTATATTACAGTGAGGTGGCAAACAATGGCATACACTGCTTTGGTCTTGCTGCAACAGGATGATGATGATGATGGTGATGGTGATGGTGATGGTGATGCCATCCATGCTAATCACAACACATGAGCCTTCAAACCAGCAGCAGTACAAGAGTGAAATACAGCATGCACGTTTATTCAAACATTGCTTGTGGCCATTGCTTGTAATGTTGAGCCCCACTTCATTCTAGTTTATCCATTTGAACATTAAATATCTTGTCTTTGTAGCGCATTCAATTGAATATAGGTTGAAAAGGATTTGCAAATCATCGTATTCTGTTTTTATTTATGTTTTACACAACGTCCCAACTTCATTGGAATTGGGGTTGTACAAGGTGAGCCAACAAGGTAGGAGTGTCTAATGGAGTGGACGATGAGTGGACACAGTGTTTAAAACTCCAGCAGCACTGCTGGTGTCTGATCCACTCGTACCAGCACAACACAAACTAACACACCACCACCATGTCAGTGTCACTGCAGTGCTGAGAATGATCAACACACACACACATATACAAACACACACATTCACATATACCAACACATAAACATAACCCCCCCACCCCCCACCCCAACACACAAACACACACAGACACACAAACACTAACAGCAGGTCATGTTGGAGAAGAACAGAGTGAAGGACACAGCACCTCCAACACTTTTACTCCCCGCAGGTTCTCTCAACACCACATGTGTAATATGAATGTGAGGGGCGTTCAGTGTGATGTCACTGAAAATGTGTTATTTTATATGTTCTTCACAGAAAATGAACAAAATGAACAAAGAATCTGAAATAATAATAAATCACATCATTTTTTCTTTTGGTAATGTCATAATTGGCCCCTCCCAGTCTTCCATGTGCTTTTGTTTTGTTGTGGTCTTGTCCATGTGATTCCTTGTTTTGTTTTCTTCCCGGTCCTGCCCCCTTGTTTCTAGACTCCGCCCTTGATTGTTCTCACCTGTTTTCCACCTGTGTATTGTTTCTGTATTTAAGCACTGTGTTTCCCCCTGAGGCTCCAGCTAATCTGACAATATCTACATTCCATTTCTGCTTCACCAGCATTAAAGCACGAAAGATTCTTCAACTGATTTCTGTTGGTTACTTGGTTGTGAATTACTTCGACCCCTAGTCATATTTTTTGTTGTTCTACACTGTACCTTTATCTCCTGTGTACTTCATTGTATATGTATGTAATATATAGGCACTGTGTGTTGTGGTGCCCTGTTTTGAACATTTAAAAATTTGTCTGAAGACTATAAAGTGAGTAGCTCCCTTAGATCCATTGATTCAGGTCAGCTAGTTGAGCCCAGAGACCAAACTAACCTGCAAACAACTGGAAGAACCAGCCAGAAGATCTTAGATGAGCCTTAAATGGAGCGATTTTTAAATGAAGGTTAAAAAGTTTCTCTTTTTGTGCTTTGACATTTTATTCTTATTGCACTTCATTTTTAGCATCACACCTTTAATAAGCTCATTTTAAATAATATTTCAATGGCACAATTTTTATACTTTCAGAAAAAAGTAGTGAACTCTCACTGGGGTTGGACCTCTCATCACTGGGGTCTGTTCTTTTTTAAAACATTCGGTTATGAAAAGGTACATATGTACTTTTCACCTGGTAAAACTTATTTAAGGTTCACAACTGGACCTTAAAGCCACAGCTGTAGCTTTGAGGGAACATTTACATTGTGTGTACCTTGACAGAACAATGTACCCGCAACTGATGAAAGCAAAAAGTACCTTTATATACAGAACCTTTATTTCTAACAGTCATTCAAGGTTTATGTATTTATTTGCTTTTTATACTTACTGTTTACCAGTAAGTTACATATATATAAATGATTATAGAACTACCAAACACAATTTTACAGTATTACAGTATTACAATGTTTTCACATTTATAAACTGTACCATTTCAATAATAACAATAAAACAACATTATACATAAAAAATAAAAAAGTATTACAACACAATTAACCATAAAAGCCCTAGAAAAGATGGAGTGTAAGGGGATGTTATATTCAAATATTACAAATTCTGCTTACTTAATTGGTTATTTAAGTACATAATCTGTGTTTTCGAGAAAATATATGAACTACATTAAAATGTATAAAAATACATACAATCTAAAATTTTTAATAGATTGTTCAAATGTAATGTATAAAATATACTTGAGTACCCATCAGTAAACTTGGGGAGCCTCCCAAGAACACGTATATGTGAGATACATTGTAATTCCATCAATTCGTCAATTTAAAAAATTCATTATTTTCAGCATGAACAGAAAAAAAAAATCCAAAGTTAGCAACAGAAAACAGACTAGGAGTAAACATGGATGTTATGTTTTGGGTAATTCTACTTTGAATTTGTACATCTACACTCACCACCCACTACTAGAAACCTGAGTCACAATTGTGACGCTTCAGATGCGACAACATGATTCGCAAAAAGATTAATCAATTAATTAATTCATTCATTCAGCTTTACACACTACTGACAGGGACTTTTAACTAGAAATGGGCGTTATGACTGGAAAAGACCTGAAACCTTCTGCAAGAGCAAAGCAGGTACTCTCAGCCTCAGACTCATAGGACTGTCTGATGTATATTTCATGCTAATGAGGAGTTCAGGATGTCCACATCAACTCGTAAAGTCAGAAAAGTGTCATGTTACCAAACTGTCTGTTTATGTTGTCATTCTATCGTAAACAATAAACGCGTTTACCATTTGTGTTTACGCCACTGTTGAGGGCATTGCTGTTATCCATCTATTGGACTTACTTGTTGACTTGAGAATTGACTAAGGACTTGCCTATCTTGACAAGGGCATTGAATCAAGACGTGCTTGATTCAGCTTAGCAATTGATTAGGGTCCCACCAATAGGCAGGAGCCTTTGAAAAAGTGGATGAATAGTGTAGATGAACAATTACAGTATGAGTTCAGATATAAGTAATCCCACATACAGATAACTAAGCAGATGCAATTATTTTGAACGATACAATGTATTTTACAATCTTCACGTCCTAAAACCCTACTTGGAATAATGCAGATTTTCATTACTGCTCTTCTGATTAATTTTTATCATTCCGTAACATTATCTGTGTTGTCTTCTAGCTCCTTTTTCAAATCATCCACCTCCTTCTTTACATCTGCAAACATTTCTTCGCAATCTGCAGGCTTTTCCTTTCGAAGGAAATTCTTATTATGAAGTTTACAGGCATCGAGGGCGTCTATAAGTCTTTTCCTAGGGACTTTCAGGGACTTATCAAAAGGCAAATGAAAAGCCAGACACACATTGTCCCACACATAATATGTGGAGCAGTGTTGACGTTTCACTATTAATCGTGCTGGATTAGGTTCTATTGAAAGTTTAAACTTGTGTTTACCAGAAATGGCCTGTGCGTGCCAGATAATTTTCCCCTCCTCATAATGAGCAAATCTGCTCTCTTCAAGAAGTGGCATTGCTTCAAAAAGCTTGTTGTCTTGAGGACTGTGAATCAGCACAGCGTACACAATCTCTTGTTTGTAGAACATTGTCTTAAAGACCCTCAGAACTGGCTCCTCTCCTTCACAGTTCTGCTCCTTGTACAGTTCCATCAGCTCAGACAGGGGGAAGGTAAATCTGTAGTTACCGTACTGGGATTTATCATGCTGGAAAGCTGGTGAGGTGGTAAAGTTCTTCAGGAACTGTTCTCCGCTTTGTATTTTTATACTCTCCAAGTAGAGTTTCTCTGCAGACTTGATTTCGTCTTCATTAATTGCTAATGTCCACCATGAAAACTCAGTGTCAGGGGGTTTAATCACCTCTGACTCCAATATTGCTTTGAATGGATTCTTGGTAGTGGCGTGGGCTACACTTGAAACCTGAAATTCAACAGGAGTTGGATATTCAGACACAACTTTGTCTAAGGAATCCAGTATCTTTGGTTTGTCTCTGGATTTTGCCTTAATTTTGTCAGTGTCCAACCGGCCCGCATTACATATTGTCTGCCATATCGTAGGATCTTCGTCTATGTGTTTTCTCAGCTCTCCTAAACTCAGGTGCTTCCCCTCCACTGAGATCTCTGTCATATGACGTGAATTTAAATCAGCCTTGAACTCCACCTGCAAAGAGAAAGATTACTGCACAAACCTGAAAACAATCCTGCTGTAGAACCTCTGAAGGGCTCTCCAAAAAAGTTCAGAAGAACAAGATTTTTTTTTTCCGTTCTAAAAAGCTGTTAAATTATTCCTATAAAAAATTCTAATGCGCGTTTCCTGTAGAGTTCTGAATGAACGTACTTATTTTTAATAAAGTAAAACTTGAGTCATTGTTTTATCCTTTAACCAAACCACATTAGAGCAGATTTCTTTGAGTCTGATCTGCATACTCAACAGAAATGTAGCCAGCAAAGCTGCCATCTAGCCAGAGTACTGGAATTTAGTAAATGCTATCAGGGTCTGCACAATGTACTGGCCAAACTCCTACTTGTGTTTACCATCAACACTGGCCTTAACATGGTTCCGTGTAAATTGATGATCATCAAGTCATTAATCCTTGATATTAATGAGATATTTTAATCTAAACTGACAGCCCTTTATGCCATCATTGACCTGGTTTCTGGTGATGGTGATGCAATGAATGGCTTTCTACAGACCCACTGAAAAGCACATCCTGTGTTATATTTGGCTGCATTGGTTATTCGCGCTAGTTCAAAATGAATATTGCTTCAATGTTTAAATAAACAGAAAGGAAAAAAAGGAGGGAAGCATCTGTGCAGCCTATTCAGGTTTGCCAGGTTGGGATGATTCTACCGAATTGCTTCAAGTCTAGTTTGGAATTTGAACTCACTGCAGACTTGATCTCTAAAATATCATTTGCCATAGATTCTCGGTAGTGGCGTGGGCTACCATTAAAACATTAAAAAAATCAACAGGCCTTGGATATGTTGGCACATTTTTAACTGAGTAATCCACTATCTTTAGTTTCTGCAGTTCGACTTAATCCTGTCAGTGTCTGACTGGCCCAACTGACATACCTTATTCCTTAGGGTAGCATCTTCCTTTATGTCCTTTTTCAGGTCTTCTGAACTCGTGTGCTTCTCTGAGATCTCTGCCATTTCATGTGAATTGTATTCTGTCTTGACCTCCTCCTGCAAAGACAAAATTTAGATGTCACATCTTTTATTTTCCTCACAACAAAACAAATTAGAGCAGATTTCTGTGAGTCTGATCTGCATAATCAACAGAAATTTAGCCAGCAGAGCTGCCATCTAGCCACAGTGCTATAATTTAGTCAGTGCTAACAGTGTCTGAATGATGTGTTGGGCAAACTCCTGCATGCATTAGCCACCAACAAGGACTGTAACGTCATTAATTGTAAATTGTTGCCCGTCAAGTTATTTAACCTTGAAATTAATTAGATATTTGTAATACACTTTCACAGCACATTCGTTGGCTTTCTACAGACTCACTGAAAAACGCACTCCATGTTAAATTTGGCTGTGTTACGTCCATTAACCCAGGACAGGTCATTCACACTGGCTCAAAATGAATATTACTAACGGTGCTTCAATATTTAAATCAACAGGAAGTAGGCTACAGATGAGATAATCTGCGCAGCCTATTCAGATTTGCCAGATATGGATGAGACCTCCAAGTTGGTTCAAAGCCAGAGTTCAAAGCCCATTTCAGACTTTTAACCAACTTGGATTTTAGACTGCAAATCTGACCAGCCCAACAGACATACCTTCTTCACCATCACTGGGTCTTGGTTTTCCAGGTTTTCTAATCCCACTTGTTTTGGCTCCACTGAGATCTCAGCCTTTTCAAGTGAATCGTATTCTGCCTTGAACACCACCTGCAAAGATGACGGTTATTACACCAACTAGAAAAAAATATATATATTTAACAAGCTGTCAACTTGTTACCATAACCCATTTTGATGTTTTGGTGATAATTTAAAGGGGAACTCCACCGATTTTGCAAAATTACTTAATCATTTAACCATTTAGCTGTAAATAAAATGATTCAGAGTGGTTTAGTGTGAAGCGTGCCTTTCTAGAGAAATTTACCAGGGAACCAGAAATTTACTAGGAACCAGACATCCAAAGCATTTTAAGGGTTTTAAAGGTTCCTTCCCATTAAGTTATTACGCAAAACAGTTATAAATGTGTTTCTTGATACCTGAAATATTCATTTGTGATAGTTTTGTTCTAAAGTTTTGGCATAAAATGTATTTTTAATAAAAAAAAAAAAAAAATTAAATGGTCACGGTGAAGCAGAACAACCCAGAGTGAATGAAAATTGATGGTGTAAGCAAAAAAGTACAACCCAATTTCCAAAAAAGCTGGGACGCTATGCAGAATAGAATGTAATGATAAGCAAATCATGTAAACCATATTTTAAAGAAAAATACTAAAAAGACAACATGTCAAATGTTGAAATTGAGAAATTGTTGCTTGATATAGGATTTTAGCTGCTCAACAATTCGGGGTTTCCTTTGTCGTATTTCTCATTTTATAATGTACTGAATGTTTTCCGTGGTGAGAGGTCTGGACTGCAAGCAGGTCAGTTTAGTTCCCAGACTCTTTTAATAGCCATGCTGTTATAATACATGCAGAATGTTGTTTGACATTGTCTTGCTGAAATAAGCAAGGTCTTCTTTGAAAAAGACATCATCTGGATGGCAGCCTATGTTGCCAAAACGTATATATAATTTAGCATTAATGACTCACAGATGTGCACGTCACTCATACCATGTGCACTAATGCACCTCTATACCATCAAGAATACTGGCGTTTGAACTGTACACTGATAACGAGCTGAGTGGTACTTAGCCCAGAAGACACAGTGTCCATGATTTACAAAAGAATTTCAAATTTTGATTAATTGGACCACAGGACACTTTTCCACTGCCTCAAGTCCATTTTAAATGAGCTCGTGCCCAGAGAAGGCGGCAGTGTTTCTGGATCTTGTTTATATATGGTTTCTTCTTTGCATTTTAGAGTTTTAACTTGCATTTGTGGATGCAGCGATGAACTATGTACACTGCAGTGTTCTTGGTTGAAATTAAATCTACATGTATTTCCTGAAACACGCTGATATCAAGTTTATGATCGAGTGCTGCATCTGCTTAAAAGAGGATCTGACACCTCTTGTCTCTTGCTTCAGATGAAGAGACAAAGCAGGAAAAGTTCCACTATTTAAGTGCATCATGAATGCTCTTATTAAAAGCTGATAAAAGATCACACACACTTGGGTCGCATTTAAATAACTGTCAATACCAATTGCTGTTAAAACCACATGATGTAGCCACTCCCAGTGACGTCCTGAAACTGTCAACAGTTTCGGGAAGATTTTTACAATCAAATTACGTAATCCAGATTATATCTAGCCTGTTACCACCCAGTAAAGCATATCAGTGAAAACCACTTACTGTACTTTGAACAACATCTGCTGTAAAACGGTGGCCTTAACCTACTGTGGTATAGAGTGTAGTTGGCTCCTTCATAGAACTTTCCATTCCACCTTAAATGGTGCAACAGTTATGGAGGCCTTATAGAGGCGCCAGACAGTAACTGCTGCACTATTTAAGGTTGAATGGAAAGAAGCCATTCAATAATGTGCTTAATATTAAAGAATGTCATCCTCTGTTTATGGTATTAAGGTGGGTAATTGTTTAATGGTTTAGCCACAGAGAAGAAGGCTAATTGGTGGTGTTCATCAATGTAATGATGTCTGCGGAACATTTTGCTGGCTCCATTTGAATTTCAGGCTATGCCACGGACTCACCACACATACAGCAACATCTAAGCGACATGTATTCATAATCAGCACACACACACATAACATCAAAGTGATGTAGAGGTAAACAAAGTTATTCAGAATGGTCTGATGTAAAAAGGGGTCAGTAGAGAAAAGTCACAGACTCTGATTTCTTTACAGTGGTGGGGGTAGGAACCAGGCGTAACGATGTCTACAATACAAACATTTTATTTACCATCCAAAACCACCAGTGAACCTACATGAGCCTTTGTCTTTTTATATGTTATGTTGATGATGGTACAATAGTGGAAAATAAAATCATTTTTGTGGACTATCTTGCCCCCACAACACCCTGCATATATCCCTCTGCCATTAATGCATTAAAATAAATGGATTAACGAGATGGTTTGGGCCAAAACTTTATCACAAAACTATAATAAATCAATGTCTCCAACATCAGGCAGAGCATTCATAACCAATTCTGTAGTAACTTTCTGTGAGGGAACTTTTAGATGTATGGTTCCCATCATCACCACTGAGCAATTCAGACTCAGTAAGTTTTTTCTAGAATGAAGCTTTTCACACCAAACCACTCTGAATGACTCTTTACATCTGAACTGTTTCGTTATTTAGGAAATTTGGAAAATTGGAGGAGTTGCCCTTCAGGTATCCCACTTGATTTGGACTCACTTTACAATACTTTTATTTTTTAAGAGTAAAATTATGTCAACGTGCTCCATTCATGGTGGAGGTGTACGTGTAGGATGTTGTGAGGAAAAAGAGTCCGAGAAAAGTCCTTTTTTCAGATTTTGAACTATGTAACTTCAACACTATAAAACCTCAGAAGACACGTGTAGGTTCACTGGTGGTTTTGGATAGTTAATAAAATGGCTATATTTGTATTGCTAGACATGGCGACCCCTGGTTCCTATCACCACCACTGTAAAGAAATCTGAGTCTATGTTTTTCTATAATACACCATTTAACATCAAACCACTCTGAATCATTTTTTTGCAGAAACACTCAAAAACGGTAGATTTCCTTTTTAAAATTACTCAAGTATCTGTATAACAGTTAAGTTTACTGTCAGTGTAGATACAGACTCCTTACCTCAGATTCAGAAGCAGTATTGCCCATATACGTTGCCATGTTTAGTCTGTGGTTCAACAGAAACCCAGCAAAATCAGGAAATCAGGTATGCAGCTGACCGATCACAGCCCAGCACAATATCCAGTCGAATGTGAAGAGAGGAAAAACAAACACTAATTTTATATCACTGGTCCCTCCAGAGGGGGGAGGGGATTCATTCTGCTAAATGGAAACTCATCTGGGAATAGAAACTGAAACTGAAACATAGCATTTGTGTGCATTTCTCTAGCAATGCTACAGTTTTGAGCTTTGAAAATGATTAATATTAATGTGATATTGATATAAATAAACAAATGAATTGCTGAGTATCCCATCAGCCTTTTCTACATATACATTTTTACATATTGGATGGTTCTTCACACTGTACAGGCTACATAAAGAATAAACAACTTCACAAACACAGTTCTCCCCCAGCTTTTACTGGAACAAATAAGTTCTGGAAAGATGTCTGGATCTGCTGCAGTGCTGTGGAGTATTTATAACAAACACAAAGCCTCTGTGGTTTTTCTAATGTCATTAAAAATGGTTCTTCAGTAAAATCAGTGGTTCTATACAGAACAATCAAAACGCAAAGAACCATTTGAATGCAAAATATAAAGCTTGCAACCCATGTACAGAGCTTTCAACTCTTTGGGCTTATCAGAAACACCCAACATATACTTGCATCATCAATGAGAAAAGGGACCATCACATGACCATCTAATAATATTTCAGTGTTGCAGTTTTTGTCATGCAGGGTTTCATTTACATACATCATGAAGCCCTTTTATGCATTTGTATGTATGACATTTTCACAAATGGTCTACTTGGGACCGTGCACAAGGCCTCTGACAGCCCGGGGCCTTGGGGGCCCCCAAATACTTGGGAAAATCCATTGCAGATGCAAACATTAGATGAACAAACAGCCCTTCAATATGTACAAATTACTTTCATATTGAATTCATATTGAAAGTCATAGTCTAGTGGCAGGGGAGGTGAGCTAGTAATCAGAAGGGTGTGGGCTCAAATCCCAGGACTAACTGAATGTACCTGCTTGCGCACTTGGCAAGACACTTAACCCCCCCCCCACTTCCCCAGATGGTGCTGCTCTGTTCCCAGATTGGGCATAATTAGGCAGTAAAAAAGACAAATCTGAATGGGAGTCAATAAAGGTGCGTTAAAATTCTATCACAGTATGGACACAATAGGCTATTGCACAGTAATATTATTTGTGAAAAATGAAAAAAAAAAAATTTCCAGCCATGATTGTTGATATTGTTGCTGGGAGGCCTCCAAAGGTCTTCTTACAAGGAGGTCTTCTTACAATACCAGAACCCATTAAAGTCTGCAGCCCACCTGTTATACAATGTGTTAGTCAAATGCCATCTACTTGCGTTTTACTAAGACCTACAGCAATTACGCTTGGACTTAATAACTGCCCCGACACCCACCGACTCACCCCTTCACAAAACAGAACTGAACTGAACCAGTCTTGTCTTTTGAACAGTTTTATTGTCCAAACATTAATCCGGTAAACATTCCATACAGTACAGATTTAAAGGTTGTAAAGACAAATAAAGGCCTCGGTGAGCTCAGTGTGGAAACCCATGTAAATCCATTACATACATGCAACCATATATGGACACACACCGCTGTTGTCGGAAGAAAACCTTGTAACTCCAAAATGGTAACTTTAAAGGAGAAGGAAAAAACATGCTTTACTTTTAATGCAAGTCAATGGAACCAGAAGTTTTTCTAAGTCATTTTGGATGCTTTCTTTCGGTCCATTCTTTATGAAATTTCCACACAAAATAAAGGATAAAAGGTATTTTCAAATCATGTCAAAAACTGAAAAACGTCAAAAATGGAGATACGAGGTTTTCTTCCGGCAACAGCGATATGCTAATTTTATTCACACCTTAGCTTCAGTTTCAAGGTCTCCTAGGTTGAAGATCTGAAATGCAGAGAATTGTTAGCTTGTTTACACTTTGTTCGAGTTCGATCTCTGAAATGGTGCATTTAGGATTTCATTCCGGCTCAAAATACAGTTGCGTTCACTATTAAAACGAATAATGCACCTGTCCAGGAGGCAACTTCACTCAAACTGAATGGCTTTTCTTCTCAAAACCTCAGCGTAAACGCACCACTGACTGACCGTGCATCTTAACCTGCAGACATCATTGCTCAGAAGCTATAGTAATAGGAGTGATAGCATCCGAACTGAATCCAGTGAGACTGAGCAAACCTTCAGGCCTGAAATGCTTCCATATTGACCTGAATGTTTAGCTAGCATCTCCAGGTTAGCTAAAGTGCAGTAGAGTTCTTAAAAATCCTATTTTGAGCAATAATGCTAAGTGCTAAATTAATAATATTGTTAGGCTATATTACAGTGAGGTGGCAAACAATGGCATACACTGCTTTGGTCTTGCTGCAACAGGATGATGATGATGATGGTGATGGTGATGGTGATGGTGATGCCTTCCATGCTAATCACAACACATGAGGCTTCAAACCAGCAGCAGTACAAGAGTGAAATACAGCATGCACGTTTATTCAAACATTGCTTGTGGCCATTGCTTGTAATGTTGAGCCCCACTTCATTCTAGTTTCAGGTAATAACTTGTGGCTTAATGCATTGTTGCTTTCCTCCTTTTGTGGCAGGATTGCACACAGTAGGCACTCTAAGGGTTAAGCCTAGTCTAGACTAAATTCAGTCTGCATTCTTGACCAAACATCTTTTTGTCTAGGATTAGGCTTAACAACATTCATTTAGGTCCTGGTGGTGACCCTAACAAAGGGAATACACCAGTGGTCTTAAAATCCAGAACTTGAATCCACATTCCAGTTGTGGATTCCTCAATGACTTGTGGCTAACTGAATGGCGATGTAATTGGATACCTAAGGCTGGTTTCCCAGACATAGATCAAGCCTAGTCTTGGACTAACATAATTTCCATTGGTAATTCACCACTGATCCTGCAATTCAACCCAATATCAGGCTTAATCCATGTCTACCTGTGATACCATAACTACCAGTGATGACAAAACCCAAGGCTAGAAACTTGGATTTGGGTCAATTTACAAGGATTACGCATAGTTCTGGGCTACACAGCATTCTGAATGGAGGTTCTCTATTGAAATGAAAATGTAGCCCAGGACTGGGCTCAATCCCTGTCCAAGAAAGTGACCTTTAATGACTGTATTTGAAGACTTCTGCAATGCACAGAGGCACTAGCAAAGATGTGTCAAGATAGCAATGTGTGTGGATCATGTGAAGGCACTCAAATGGTGTTCAGTGAAGAATAATCAATAAATCACACCATTTGTGATATACTGACAGAGCGGTCTATGCAACCATGCCATGAAGCTAAGAGAGGAGCAGCAGGTTAATCTACAGTTATGTGCTGAAATTAATTGTGAAAGCTAAGGCAGGGGGTTAAGCTTCAGCTTGGTCTACACTGGCCATTCGAAGAAAGCAAGACATAACTGTCAAAAGCAGAACTGCAACTAAATTGAACTAATCTGGGGGGGCTATAATTCTTGAAATTAGACTGGACACACCTACGGTATGAAAAAGGGGAGGGATGTATTGGGTATCGCCAACAATCATTGGCCAATTCAACTGTGTCTTCTCAGTCTCGAGGCTCATTGGGTGGTGGGATCTTCACAGCTGACGGCTCCACCCCCCAGATCTCCCGAGCGTATTCCGAGATGGTCCGGTCGCTGGAGAACTTTCCAGAAGCGGCAATGTTCCTGATCACCTTCTTGGTCCACTCTTTGGGGTTCTGAAGTCAGGAGCAGGAGAGAAAAGGTCTTTTAATATGCACTATGAAGGAAGAGCAATGACTCTAGCTAACACTATAAGACTGGCCAACAATACTATAATACTAAATATGGTCATATTAATAATGTTAACACTCGGAAAGTCTCAGAAATGTTAGTAAATGACAAATGAGAAGCACTTAATTCATAACTAGGATGTACATCAAATGCACTCCATTGCTCAGTTAAAACAACCATAAAACACTACAGAGTTGTAGAGGAGTCCTGTTTGTTGTATGTGTAATTTGCTGACCTTGTAGAGCTCATTGACTTTCTCCTGACAGCTGATATAAGCCTCATAATCAGCAAACACCTTGAATCTGAGAAAATAAGCATTAAGCAAATATATCATTCTTTTTGGATCAAAGCAGCAACTCAATGCTTAATTCTTCTATAAATACACATAGATGGAGATCTACCTTGGACTAATACAGACCAAAACATATCAATGTGTCAGAGGTGTGGAAATTTACAAACCAACATTTGTATTATAAATACGTATTAGAGGTGTAAAAGCACATCAAGACATTATGATATTCACAATGCAAAACTGTCGATGTGCATTGTGGAGATGTGACAATAACAACCCGCTTTTTTGTTTAAACTGAGGAGCTGGCGACTTATGTTCTTAACTAGAACCAGGCAGGTCAGCTAGCTAACATGCTAAAGGATAGAAAACATGCTAAACAAGTCCATCTTTAATATCACAGGCCTGAGTTAAAGTGGTACCGTATGATTGATGAACTGTAAAATGGAAACATAAAAGTCTCTCATAGGTCGCATCAAACCCAGGCTGAAAATGGCTCCGTACTCCCTAAATAGTGTGCTAGCTATGAAAGTTTAGGAATTCTAGCCTCTACAACCAAACAGTGCATCATTTATCAAGTGTGGATCTGTCCCAAAGTCCCAAATGTCTATTTCTTAGCTATATTTTGCACTGTTGGGCTGCAGGATCCATTATTCAAACTCATACGTAGTGCACTGCGTAGGGAGCAGGGAGCTGTCTGAGACTCAGCCACAGTGTGAGAAGAGAGTGCCGCTGGATTGGTGCTAAATACAACTCGCGGTGGCAATAAAGCGAATGTTTTGTATTAAAGTGTTATCGCATTTTCATTGTTATGACAAAAAAGAAACAAATAAAAATGAATGAAATACCCGCAATATACAGCGATGGGCGAATGTTCTCCTCATTCAGCGGTCTATGGTTGCTTGGCAACAACAGCGTACCCTAAAGGAACTACATTTCTTTGTGGAATACCTGTTTATATTGATTATTCTTAATAAGACGTCAAATATTATCTGTTTAAAATTGTCTACTTTATATTTGCTGCCATTTTCATAAAAGCAACAAGACACTTGAGGCCGTGCGTTACTGTGATTTTACCACAGGGAAGGCAGTTTTACGCACTCTGCTTCCTTCTTGTGATAAAATCGCGGTAATGTACAGCCTCTTGTGGCTCATTGCTTTATTCTATTAATTATGCCATCTTAAATATCTGCATTGTTTAAACACCAATTAGCACCTCCCTCCAGCAGCCCTCCTGCCTCCCAGCTCTAGTCTAATTAGTAAGCTGTGCAACATTATTATAGTCATCATTTTACTTACGTTAACTAAATTAACACATCCTCTACAGAGAACACACATTTTTTTTTTACAAATTTTAGTGTATAACTACATAACTTTTGCACAGCCCATATTTTTTGCTTTAGTCCCCCAAATATGTTAAATTCACCAAATAATTGTGCAACAAATGTGCAGAAGTGTGTTCTTTGTAGAGGATGTGTAATTTGTTTTCATCAACAAAATGTAGTTTTGAACTTTTTCAAATGACAAAACTATAAAGCACAAGATTACCGGTCATGATTCATCAGCATGTTGACGATGTCTTTAAATAGCTCTGGCTTTTGGGGGCTGAAGAATCCGGTGCGGATCTGATCCATCACCTGCCTGAGCTCCGGCAGACGATCGTAGTATTCTTGAGCGTTATACCTGCACAAAGACCACAAACAAGAACGGTTCCATGCTACCAAAAAGTGTAATGGCTTACAACACCTGCCACAAAACTAATACTTTTACTAAAAGAAACTTCATCACTTTCAGTTCTCTCTCTCTGTCTCACTCTCTCTCTGTCTCACTCTCTCTCTGTCTCACTCTCTCTCTGTCTCACTCTCTCTCTCTGTCTCACTCTCTCTCTCTGTCTCTCTCTCTCTCTCTCTCACCCCTTGCGGTCCATGGCCTCCACATCGTCCACTCTCATGCCGAAGATGAAGAGGTTCTCCTCCCCAGCCTCCTCTGCCATCTCCACATTGGCTCCATCCATGGTACCGATGGTCAGCGCTCCATTCAACATAAACTTCATGTTTCCTGTTCCGGAAGCTTCCGTTCCTGCTGTGGAGATCTGCTCGGACAGGTCTGCCGCCGGGATCACTGGACGATGACAGTGACGGCTTAGAATCACTTGTCTTATTATACTTTATAGATTTCAACATTACAAACTGGAAAAGTAGTTCTGAAATGATTGATACACTGTACTGATTCATTTATAAGAGTATTCTGTCAAGTTAACTGCTTCAAGACTTGATCACTGCTTTTGAAATGAGACATTAAGTTCATTAACTTCATTTTTACAGCTTCCTATTAACTATTTGAACATTTAAGGTTGTGGAGTTCCAGTTTCATCCATTTAAATGTTTATCTGAAACAAATGTGCTTTATGTACTGAAAACATTCACTTGTGATCAGTTATAAGACTTCAAGGCCTGTTAATAATAAAAAATAGAAATAAATATCAACTTTCAGGACAATTTAAATGATATTTTTTGAAAAATCTCTTCAAAAAAGAAGAAAAAGGCTTGAGTGAATTTCAGCTGAGAGCTGAATTTCAGCTTCACAGGCTAATTTGGTCAACACTTCCACAGCAGTAGCATGGTCAAAAGCAGGAGTGTCCAGTTCCTGCAAGTTGTGTGATATTTGACCCTGCAGGAGTGCTCACCTTTCTCTGCGAGCGAAACTCTGTAGTTCTCTAGGAAAATAACCTTCAGTCGGTCACCCACCACAGGGTCATTATTCACCACAGCCGCCACCGATGTGATCAGCTTTATGATCATCTTAGCCATGTGGTACCCAGGCGCAGCCTACAGGGGGCAGCATATATGAGAAAAATGGGTAGGATAGGACACAGTGATGCATAGCTTTTCAACTGAAATTTTAAAAATATCTGCATTGCTTTAGTCAACAAAATATCACAAAAATGTTTAAAGTATGTTTCCAAAATAGCTTGCAAAATTAAGGAAAGACCCACTTTGCCTCCGATCATTATTGTTCTTGGTACAAATTTCTTGTTCGGCTCTTTTTTGATCCCTACAGAAGACAGAGTATTAAAGAACAGTGATTAATTACAATGAAGTATGAATAAGCAGAGAAATCAAACACAAACAAATCAGAATAATAAAACATGCATTGTAGTAATTTGTCCTTTGGTTTGTAATGTGTAATGTACAGATGTTCAAGCAGAAGCAGTGTTTCCTCCCTACAGACAGGGGGGAGTAAGGAACCACTATGTATTTCACAGGACAAGTGTTATGCTGAGTTTACAAGACATTCTGGTATCTGTGGATAAAAAAAATGCATTAACACGTTGCCTGTTTGCTGATGGACTTTCAAATATGAAAGTTGGAGTCATTCAAAAATGAAATCTCATAGGCAAAAACTGCTGGCAGTTGCTTTTCTTTTTCTTAAAGGACCACCATCAAGGTCCAACAGAGTTTCTCAATTTTTTTTTTAAGTTAAAGGGCACTTAGGGTCCTACATTTTTATGAAATCTACTTAACACGCATTTGTGTGTTTCTTTTGTACCAAAAATAGACTTTATTAGTTTTTACATGCACTTTAAACAGGCTTTTTGTTACTGTGCCTGTAATGACCTAAATGGACTCTGATTGGCTGTCCTGCACTGTGAGTCATTCAATAAGAACTCAGAGCTGAAACACTCCTTATAACGTCAATGTGAATGGGTGGGGCTAAACTGATATAGGCTGAATAGGTGGAGATATGCAAATTAATTGGTTCTCATGACAAAGTAGGCTCAGTTTCCATGTACAGACTGTATGGACTGGAAATGAAAGGCACGTTTTGAAACTTACTGAGGGTCACGACTTGGTAAATATGCCTATTTTGATGTAACTTTGAAAAGGATTCAGTCGCATGACTGTAATATGCCGCCGTCACTATTGTCATGCTAGAACTGAAGTCTGGGGGGACAAACATGCCTCACCTTCCGTTCCTGTGACGAAGCGTTCACAACATCTCCATCCTGTTTCTTATCCGTCCTGCTACAGCTATGAGGTGGGTACGGCCTTCTAGCTACAGGCAGAAGCTGCCCAGAACTCCAGCCTAAGCTCTCAGAGTTCTCCCCCTCCCTCACTCAGTCTTCCCACATACTACCACTACCATGCTGAAGGCATGATCTGAATTCACAAAAAGCTAAAGGGAGCGGCTGGAGAGCATCTGACCATCAGAAAAAGTAGATCATGGAGTAAACTCACCTATTCAGCAAGAAATATCGCCTCGTTGGTAAGTTCAGTGCGAGTAGTTGCTAGTCAGATGTCTGCGAATATCTACATACAATTCTAATTAAAGCCAAATTAACGGTCACTTTGTTTATGGTCAGTAATCCGTTACGGTCATCATTTGTGCTAATGTTGCTTTTGAGAAGCGACAGCAGAGGCCTTAAACATTTTTCTTACTGTTATAGTAAGTGATGATGTGGAGGCAGTTGAGCAGCTGTCTCTTGTACTCATGGATTCTTTTGACCTGAATGTCGAAGATGGACTCCGGATTGATCTTCACCTTGTACTCCTTCTCCAGGTACGCAGCTAACTTCTGCTTGTTCTCCTACAAAGGCCCCCAGACAGTATGATTAGCCATTATATTAGGGAGGAAGTATGTTTCTCTTCATGACACCATAGATTGTCATTTTCATTATTATCCAGTGATACGAGCAGGAAAACGACAGACCACTTCTTGCATCATGACCAGCTGGATGAAGAGTGCAATGAGAAGCATGAAGAGATACGGACCTGCTTTACTTTGGCCACATCCCTGATGAACACCTCATTGTCGATGTAGTCCAGCAGCTTCTTCAGCTGGAACAGATCTGTCATGAACTCCTCACCAATTTTCTATTGAGGAATGACATCACATACAGAGCAACGTTGGTGTGTCATTAACACCAGAGGTGGGCGATATGATATTTTATTGTTTTTGTGACAAATTCTGATATCATGATATGCTTTTCTGAGCAAATTGGGCATATCATCAGCAAAGAACACTGACTGACTGCAGTGTTTCTTTACAAAAAGAGCATAATTAGTCTTCAGCGCAGGACAGTTGGTGAAATGTTGAATAACACAAAATTTTTGGTATCAGTTTTAAAATGAGGCACTAGTAGAGTTTTGTGTGTCAAAGGCTACATTTATATTACAAGCCTCACTGCTCAAATCCGATCTCTCTGACATGATGGTTCACACGTTCATATAAGTGAGTCACATCATTAGCAAACAAACTAAGAAGCAGAACAAGCCTTCGCTGCCAAGATAATGAACTCATTTTATTCTCTTATTAGAGCAAGATGAGCAAAAAAGGTGAGATGTGTTGCTTTTCCACTGTTTACAGGCTTTAACGTCTGTTCAGCACTGCTGCCATGGTAACGCTAAATGATGGTGCATGTGCAATGGAAAAAAAGCACATGAATTCCCATCTGAGCTTTCACTTTAAGGTTGCATTGCCACAAATCGGATTCGTATCTAGGACCACCTATGAAAGTGGCTCAGGTCAGAATTGAAAATATCAGATTTGCCATTCACCATGCCCTTCGCCACTAATTCACCATTAGTGACTGTGTCCCAAAAAAAAAAAAACAGAATCGTGCCACTTCAACCTGATAATGTGAACACAGCCAAAATATTGTGATATATATAGAGTGTCATAAAAAATGTCATTAAGTGTGATCCCTTTGCCATATTGGTGCTAATTAGGGCAGGACATTTCCCATTTCTCCACACCATAAAAATATTAAATTACATATCTACAAGGTTGATAGTGTCAGATCCTAGTAGGAGCTAAACTTTGCAGGAAAGTAGCTGGTGAACCCCGCACTAGTTGATCAGTACCTCAGCGATGATGTCAGCCAGCCCGGGGTTGCAGAGCAGGAGCCAGCGGCGAGGTGTGATGCCGTTCGTCTTGTTCTGGAACTTCTCAGGTTCCACATCGTGAAAATCCTTAAACCTGCAGGGATAATGAAAGAATTTAACATCACAGTATTATCCTAATAAACCTAAGTAGCTTAAACGTACTGTACATGTAATTAATTACTTTAATATTATTAACTGTATAGTCAACAATAACAGCTCTGGGGCTCCAACAGTAAAAGGAGCCCGCATATCAAAACATGGCTTTTACTCACACTGTGCTTTTCACAATCTCTGAGTGTATGCGAGCGACTCCGTTCACGGCGTGGGAGCCCACCACACATAGGTGGGCCATGTTAATCCTCTTTGGATCGCCCTCCTCGATCAAAGACATCCTCCGCAAGCGCTCATTATCTCCTGGATACAGTGCTGCTATTCTCTAACACAGACAGAGAGATGCATTTACTCTTTCCAATCACTGTATAAAGAAACCTGTACCACTCACTTGCCTCGTTCAGAGCTCCACCTATCTTACAGGTCCACTCACTTTATTGGGGTAAAATTGTGGGCTGGTGCTGCACAGTTCATCAGCCCCTCTCTACCACATTCTATATTGGTCAGTTTCTGATCACAGGACTGCTATTGTCCTATTCCCAGGATGAAGGACCAGCACAGATACAGCAATGTTGCTGGGGTTTTTACACGACAGTGTCACTGAGAGTGAGCAGCATCCAAATATATCAAAACAAGAGTAACCATGTGGTCTGAAACTGACCACTGATGAAGGCCCATCAACAGATGAGTTATGGTCTCTAATTGTACATCAGCAGGGTGGAGCTACAGGAGAGGGGCATCTGATAAAGTGACCATACTTACATCCAGGTGACGGTGGTTGATCTCATAGATGATCTCCAAGTGTCTTGGTAGAAGTTTCTCAAACATGTAGACAGGCCAACGTTCCAGAGCCTCTGGGAGAACAGTATGGTTTGTGTAGGCACAGGTCTTTGAGGTAATCTCCCAGGCCTATACAGACACAGACATGGACACACACACACACACGCACACACTATAAAGTAAGATTACAAAAGGATTTTGTTTTCCTGATTT